>NW_010357248.1:496024-535117 GCF_000414095.1 Morus notabilis
CGGGAGGGGGGGGGGGGGGGGGGGGGGGGGGTATTGCTGGAGATCCGCATGGTGGTTGACGAGGAGCTAGAGCTGGAAGGGGGTACTCGCCCAATCCCGGCGCAATGTGAAAAGCTTATAGGGGAATTCCACACCGTTTTCAGCTCCCCCGAGGGGTTGCCGCCAGAAAGGGCACGGGCACATTGCATAGTACTCCGGGAAGGAGCGTCCCCACCGAACATAAGGCTATACAGGTACCCCCAGGTTCAGAAAGCAGAAATTGAGAAGTTGGTATCAGATATGAGGGCGTCTGGCATCATCCGGCCTAGCAACAGCCCGTACGCCAGTCTTGTGTTATTGGTCCGGAAGAAGTACGGCAGCTGGCGTTTCTGCGTCGACTACCGCGCGTTGAACCAACTAACGATTCCGGATAAGTTCCCAATTCCGATCATCGACGAGCTACTGGATGAGTTACATGGAGCGCGGGTGTTCACGAAATTAGACCTGAAGGCAGGATATCACCATATTCGAGTACGCGAAAGCGACGTGGAAAAGACTGCTTTTCGAACTCATGAAGGGCATTACGAGTTTCTCGTTATGCCTTTCGGCCTCACCAATGCACCGGCCACGGAGGAGCATTTGGTCCACCTGCGGATGGTTTTGGAGGTGTTACATCGGGAGTCCTTGTTTGCCAATTTCAGCAAGTGTGTGTTCAGCCAAGAGCAAGTCCAGTACTTGCGCCATGTCCTCACTGCCGAGGGAGTGGCAGCCGATTCATCCAAAGTCAGCGCAATGCTGTCTTGGCCGACCCCGCGGAATGTGCGAGAACTCCGCGGATTCCTTAGCCTTACGGGATATTATAGGAGGTTTGTGCGAGACTATGGCACCCTCGCTTGCCCCCTCACTGATTTACTTAAGAAAGGTGCATTCAATTGGACGTCCACAGAGGAGGCCGTTTTTCTACAACTGAAGAGGGCGATGACTGAGCTACCGGTTTTGGCAATGCCAGATTTCACCAGGGACTTCATCTTGGAAACGGATGCTTCGGGCAATGGGGTTGGCGCGGTTTTAATGCAAGGACGGCCAATCGCCTATTTTAGCAAGACGCTCTCCCTTTCTTTTCGACTGAAATCAGTCTATGAGCGAGAACTACTCGCCATAGTTCTTGCCGTCCAGAAATGGCGGCACTATCTCTTGGGGCGGCATTTCATTATCCGGGCTGAACAGCAATGTTTAAAATTCCTTTTGAACCAGCACATCCTGCCCCCGGAACGGCTACGCCTGATTACCAAACTGTTCGGCTACGATTTTGAGGTACAATATAAGTCGGGCGCAGCAAATCGGGTGGCGGATGCACTCTCGCGTCGGGGTGATGGGGCTCCTGTCCAGCTAGCGGCCATCTCCGTTTCTCAACCGGTCAACACAGATGCCCTCAAGAGGGACCAGCAGGCGGACGTGGCCTGCCGTGCAATTATACAGGGCATTCGCAATGGTCAACCAGTAGGCGAAGGTTATGTGTTTCGCAACGAGCTGCTTTGGTTTCGGGATAGGCTGGTTCTACCATCCTCCTGGGTTTCGAGGATTCTCCAGGAGTTCCATAGCTCAATCGTCGGAGGCCATTCCGGGTTCTTGCGGACGTACAAACGAGTGTCGGCAAACTTTTATTGGAGGGGAATGACGCAGGCGGTCAAGGACCTTGTAACGAGTTGCGAAAAATGCCAGCAAGCCAAGTCGGAAGCTTTATCCCCAGCAGGATTATTGCAACCGTTGCCCATACCCCAGCAAATTTGGAAGGACATAGCCATGGACTTCATCAGGGGACTGCCTAAGTCGCAGGGTATGGACACTGTTTTGGTGGTGGTGGACAGACTCTCCAAATATGCACATTTTTGCCCCTTAGCTCATCCTTATTCAGCAAAGTAGGTGGCGTCAATATTTGTGCGAGAGATAGTCCGTTTACACGGATTTCCTCGGTCAATTGTGAGTGACCGTGATTCTATTTTCATGAGCTTGTTTTGGCGGGAATTGTTCAAACTACAGGGGACTAAGCTCCAAGCCAGCACCGCATACCATCCCCAAACGGATGGACAATCGGAGGTCACTAACCGCTTTTTAGAAACATTCCTTCGCTGTTTTGCCTCGGATAAACCTCGATCATGGCTGTCATTCTTGCCATGGGTTGAGTATTGGTTCAATACCTCGTATAACTCGTCTATAAAATGCTCCCCTTTCCAAGCAGTTTATGGCAGGGAACCACCCACCCTTTACCGTTTCCAGGACAATTCTACCGCTGTCCAGGAGGTCGCAGTCCAGTTAGAAGAGCGCAACCAAGTGCTGGACGCACTCAAGGAGCACCTTCGGCTGGCACAGCAACATATGAAGACTTTCGCAGACAGGCACCGTTGCAAGGTGGAATTTTCGGCTAGAGACCTGGTCTTGTTGCGGCTACGTCCATATTTTATGAAGTCTCTGGCCCGGAAAGTTAACGAAAAGCCGAGTCCGCGCTTTTACGGGCCTTTTGCAATATTGGAGAAGATTGGTGCGGTTGCTTATCGCCTGTATTTGCCCCCTTCAACCAAAATACATCATGTCTTCCATGTGTCCCAGCTTAAGCCTTTTCGGGGTCAGCACTACAAGGGCCAACCCCTTCCTGCGTAGTTGACCAGCGACCTGGAGCTCCTTGTCCAGCCAGCAACAGTTTTGGATTCGCGTGTCATCATTGTGGGAGGTCGTCGCATGGCTGAAGTCTTGGTGCAGTGGGATGGGTTGCCTTCTTCGGATGCCACTTGGGAGCCGGTTGCAGTCATGAGGGACCAATTTCCCGACTTCAACCTTGGGGACAAGGTTGTACTTTTGTATATGCGAGAAGGGGAAAGAGAGACAGAAAGGGGCAGGTTGGTAATTTGGGGTAGCAATGAGCATCGGGATAAGGAATTCTGTTAGTAAGAGTGAGGAGTTAGTTATTGGCAAGGAGAATAAATAGCCTAGAGGGGAAAATAGGAAGGATCGTGAATTGAGTGAGGAATAGATTCTGTGGAGGCTAGGAGGAGTCCTCGAACTCTCCTCCGTCCTTTATTTTCAGTTGTAACTTTTCTTGTAATTGGTTTTCCGATTGATTCAATACAAGGAGCCAGGCCCTTTTCCTGGTTATTGTTTCCATTCTTGCCGTATTTTACCTTCTCAGCCATAGGGTCCTAACAATGACCTACACCAAAAGAACTAATCTCTCCCTAAATTTTCTCAACGTTCAATCCTCATACCCACAATTTAGTCATAAATGCAAAATTATAATGAATCTCTATGCAAAAACATGAAATTAAATACTGTGACGTCAATCTTGACATTAGTTCTCATAAGTTATCAAACGCAACCCAATGCCCTTGGCCCCTTGGACTTCTTGGATACTAGATAAAAAGACAAGGATTAGAGTTCTTTACACATGTTTATAAAATTCATCTTCAACATAGTATTAGACATGATTGAATCAAAGTACTTTTAACGTAGATAAAATAATTGCCTTTTATCTTTGTCTAAGAGAACTAAGTTACCTGGTATTCAGCTCGTTCAGCGAGACGAAGCAAAACCTTGCCAATTTCACGCAAGACCATAAGTGTCAAGCGTCCATCCAACTGCACAGCTTCAATCTCGTCCTGAATTCTTGATACAATTCTTGAGATTTATTCTTTGGAGGGAACACTTCCACGGCTAGACACAAGGAATATTGAATTCACAAGATCTGAAAGGCGACCCAAGCAGAGAGCCAAGAATGCTGTCTGGAATATTTCAACAGCTGCAATCATGTTATCTTTCCCCTCTGATCTAATAGCTGGTAAAACCCCTTTGACATCTGTGTCTCGTGAAATTCTTTCAAGAAGATTCTCTATCATAGTATATAGCTTTGGATAACCCATGGTAAAAATCTCTTTGACAAAGCTTGAAGCAGTGAAAACAGACTTCCTTTGGTTGGCAAACGCCTTGACAATGGCTTCCCAGATTCGATCAGTTAACATGGCATCACCTTCCTAAGCAAGTACAAATTGATGTGAGCAAAGGAAAGTAACTCCTAAATGGAAGACGAATAACATTAACTAACTCAGACAAATTACCACTATTTGCAATGACATACTAACAGCTGATATAATGTAAATTTGCAATGACAACTAAAGAGTTCAATTCAAGTGGAAATGGTACCACAACTCACGCATGATAAAATCATTGAATTTTTTATTTTTATTTTTCCGGCAACTCATCTATGGACGGAAGTTGCTTAGTTAACAAAAGGGGAAATGGTTATTCATCTCATCCTTCAGAAACGACATGCCCAATTACAGTCATGTTGTAAGCAACTCAATTGCCTTCAAACCTGCAAGCCCTAACCACATATAATAACTTCCTCCCCAGCTTAAACAACCATCTAGTGCTCTACCCTTCAAGTCTTGCGTAATAACAAACACAACAAAGATCAACGAACTCATGGTATATGTTGGGAGGTAGCTCGGCGGCACGTTCCGAGCACGTGGGAAATTCCCATCCGAGCTTGTTTCCTCCCGAGTTCCGACCTGTGAACAAGTGCCGAACAAGTCCCTGGTTCCAGGAGACGTGCTTGGCGTAGCTTTCGGACCAATCTGGTGAACGGGCAAGGAGGGCACCAATATAAGGCATCAAGTAAGTCCATGCGTCCTCAGCTTATGCTCGGAATAGACATATGAAAGAATACACACAAGACGCCGAACAAGATCGTACTTGCCAAGATGAAGCAATTGCCACCGTAGGATGGATATGGAACAAGAATCATTGATTAGCGACACCTTTCATACCATCTGACAAAGCCGTACAACCATATGCGGAATACTCAACGGGCGTGGGCCATACCTGGACCCAACAACAAACTATAAATACCTCATAGTCATTTATTGAGGTAAGGACAATTCTCCTATCCAACTCCTGTTACACCATTTATTGCTCCCCATAAGCTCGGTTGACTTGAGCGTCGGAGTGTGTTTGGCAGGCACCATGCTGGTGTCCCTCTGACTTCGGAGCTTCCTTTCTCATTCTCGTGCAAGACATAATTCCCGAGCCCGAGCATATGGCGGAGCACCAACCAAGTGAAAACTCAAACATCAACAGCATAAAACTCAAAATTCTCATTCATTCCCATCCAATTAGCTTTCCTCTATGTTTGGAAAAACAACAATAGATTTTTGGTTGAAAATTAATAGAACCACCCCCATCCATCAGCACCAAAATTATAAACATCTCTGACCATTCCATCCCGTATCCAGCTTCAATCTCAAAAGACCTCCTTAGCAAAGTTGGCATGCAAAAATCCTCACCCCAGTCCCACTCCATGATATCTCAAGAAAGACACGGAACAGGCTCAACCCCAAAAATACCTCAACATTTCAAACAATCAAACTAAAGGTTTCCCAAGTATCATTTGTCTTTTATTTCATTTCCATTAATTTGTAAGCAACATAGCATAAAAACAACTAAACAAGCACACAAAAACACCAAAAACCAAAATGTACCTCAAAATTCCAATTCCACCCACCTGAATAACCTCGTCAAGAAGCAGCACATGAGTAAATGGATCACGCTTCTTCGACAAAACCCTCTGCAAGTGCCAAACCGCAACCAATACCGAATGCAACTTATCCATACATCCCGCCATTCGTTGCATAGCGCCTCCCTCGCCTTAGCTCCGCCTCCAATCTGCGGCGTTCCACTCCCCCTAATCCCTCCCGGACTGAAACCTCCGCCGCCTCCCGCCGACGCGGAGATTGCCTTCATATCCAATGCCGCACTCACACTCTTCAATCCAACGCTCTTGTACTTCTCGATCATCCGCTCCACTGTCGCTCTCAATTCTCCCATATTGTAGAAAACCTGCAAGCAAGTCCCGACCTCGGCCTGGTTCAAACCCTCCATTCCTCTACTCAGCACCTTCATCGCCTCGCTCCTCAGCTTGTCCCCGGTCTCCCTCACCCAAGCGAGCTCCTCCTCGACGACGTCAATTCCTCCGAGATCGTCCGAGATCGTCCTCGTCGTTCAGCGTCAAGATCTCGCAGTGCAGCTGCGCGGCCTTGGCGAGGTCGAGCTTGTGCGGATCACCGGCAGAGGAGGAGATGAGATCTCGGAGCTTCTTGGAGAGGCGGAGGGCGCGGATCGAGTGCTGGAGGAGCTCCGTGGTGCGGTGGAGGTTGGAGAGCTGTACGGTCTGCGTTTGGATGGATTTCAAGGGATCGGAGAGCTCGGATCGGACGCGGCGGAGGGAGGATTGGAGGGAGGAGACTGCGGATCGGACAGTGGCGAGGGCGTGATCGGCGTGCTGGAGGGAGGAGAGCTGGGAGAGGAGCTCGCCGTGGCGGGAGAGGACTTCAGAGCGGAGCTGAGACTCGAGGAGGCGGATGGCGTTGTGGAGCTTCTCGGCGGTGGAGGCCGGAGCGCCGGAGGAGAGCGCGGCAGAGGAGAAGGAGCTGGAGGAGAAGTCCGGGGAGAGAAAGGCCGAGAAAATTGGGTGCGATGCGAAGGAGTCGAGAGGCGATATGGAAGCGGCGGTTGTAGTGGTGGTTGTGGCGGCGGAGGCGGATTTGAAGGTGGAGAGGCGTTGGAGAGGGGAGGAGGAAGAGGTCGGAGAGGATGATGGGGGTAGCGGAGATCTCTGCAATGGTATCGCCGGCGACGCCATTGGAGAGTTTGTGAAGCGTCGGGTTGACGGTGTTGATTTTTGGAGGAGCGTCGTTTTAGGGTCGGAAATGACCGTTTTGTGCATAAACGACAAAAGACAAACTATCATAAATCATAAATAATTAAATATATACGAGAACAAGATGTAGTTTCCAAGCTTATACGACAATAATATCGAAGAAAGAAGCTTATACGACAATATACATGTACATATATTTTGCTGTCATAGGTAGGACTTAATGCAAATGTCTTTTTTTTTTGTTGATGTTTGGAATTCTTATCTCAGAACAGGTTTTCTTATTTTCTATGATTGAAGTTTTTATCTTTCGTCTCAATATCTCGTCTTATAGCCATACTGCCATAGGATAGAGTTTTCTGTGATTTACACAAAGTACACGGAAGAACAAATTTTATTTTTAAAATCGTCATCTCCTCAAAACAAAGCAATGCAGCTCGTTTGTATACAAAATTTGACATATTTTTTCTTCATCTTTAAATGCTAAATCCTAGTACTTCTATATACAAATATGCAATACATTTATGAATGTTTTGATTTTCATAATTTTATAATTATAATGAATTAATTTATGTATTCAATTTAGCATAGCACAATCATGCTAAATCCTTGTCTTCCAGTGATCCACCACCATGTCTTCGTCTTTTCTCCTTGTCATTCACTTCTGTTATGTTTCTAGCTTTTATTTCTTCAGTTTTGCTTATGTTTTTTAGTTCTTTTTAGCTTTCTTTTTGTAATATCTAAGGACTCATTCTTCTCTCTCCTCTGTATTGGTTGTATTCAATGTAAAATATTTGTCACGAAATTCAACCCACGAAATTGTTCTTGAGCTTCAAATTCAAAGAGCTCAAAGAACCCCACAACTTCAATCTCGTTGGCAATGTGAGTGTTCGAGATGTTTGGCAAAGTGACGGTGTTTTGAGCTCCATTGTTGCATATTTTGCTCACTTGGGCCATTTTTTACCCTCTTTCTCTCTCAAAAAAGTTCTACCACTTCTCTCTAAAAGTGAGTATTTGGATGAATAGAAAGTTGGGGTTTTTGGTGGCAATGGGTGGGTGCAGGTAGGGATTGACCCTCTCTCTCCAAGAGGGTTTACCAACCAATCTCTCTTAGCAGAATTCTTTTCGTTTGGGCAAAATGTACAAATTTTCAAAACTAGGGAACAAAATGAGTTATGATTGTACGAAAATGGGGAACAAAATGAGGAAAAAGAAAAAAGAAAAATAGGGAACAAAGATGGTGAATTTTTTCAATAAAATTGAGAATTATCTTATTAAGAGGGTATAAGCGTAATTGTGCTTTTAATTCTCACTAAATAAGTGACACGTGGTAATTCCGTCACTTATTATAACAAAAAGAGAAAACTTGTTAACGGCACAAAGTTCGGGAGGAACAGATGTTATGTTTTGAAATTCAAGAGGGTCAAGTGTTACAAGGGTCATAGTTCAGGGGAATTTTTAAAATTAATCAAAAAAAATTAAAATTAACCCTTCAAAATTAATGTGAAATGTTGCTTTCAGTATTACTTTTTTTGCTTTTAATTTATTTAAATCGATCTATTATAGTATAAGGATAGTTATATTAAGAGAAATAACAAAAATGTGACTATTATAAAGAGTAGTTTTCAGTCCGTTTGGAACGCCGGATAAAAGGGAGGACTGGGTACACTACGGCATGTTTATTTTGCATCAAAGAGAAAAGAGAAGTAATGAGTAATTCTCTTTTGCATCTAATAATGTGCTTACTTACAAAATTAGTAATGAAGATTTAATGAGCCCCACACAATATAGGAAATGAAAAAAGAGAATACCAATCCTTGCACCTCTTAGTATTGATTCATTGTCAAATGAATGAATGCTAAATTTACTTATCTACCCTTAATGAATTACTATATAATCAATGATTATTTAATTGTGTAAAATGATTTTTAGTGATTACATTCATAAAACTGATATTCCTAATTTTAGTTAACATAAGAAAGGGAATGAGTTTGTTTCCCATTATATCATCTAATAGTCAAGTAAACATATGAAAGAGAATGAATATAGGGCCAGTTTGGGATTACTGTGTTGTTGAAAATTTTTGTTGTTGCGTGTTAGTAATAAATTGTTGTAGCAAGAAGCATATAAGTATTTGGTAAATATTTTTACAAAACTACTGTAAATACCATAAGTAGAAATATAGGTGTTTGGTAAAATGTGTGTAAAATTATTGTGGTGATGCATAATGGCGAAAATATACATTTTAGCACATATTTATAGTTATTTCATTTCTTTTTATGGTTAATATTCAAAATATAAAAATATAATTTTAATTAATTAATTAAAATATTTTTTAAAAATAAATTATTTTTATTGATATGGAAAATGTATTCATCAATTAAATTTCTTATTTTTGATAATTACTAAAAATATTTGAGTAAAATTTAACATAGTATACTTGTTAAAGATTTTCAATTGTAAATAACTTTTTTTAAAATATATGTTTTTTAATTTGTTATTGAAATAGTAAAATAGGTAGATTGGGAATTAAGTTTTATTATTAAGGTTATTTTCATAAATTTGGACAATGGCAGCAGAAGTTGTTGTGTAAAAGCAACCTCTAACCTACTTATCAAATTTTGTTGTGGGTTTTGAATTGTGAGGTTTAATTAAGGTTCATGCCATGAATTTTTGAACCATATGCAGTTTGAACCTTCGGCCGAAAGTAAAAGGAGAGGTGGTTTTAGTTTTTGAGATTCAATATGGTTAAAGCATCACATCACAATTCAAAAATTAAATTTTTTTAAAACCAAAGAATGGTTTTGTTGGGCCGAGTTCAAACCACTTCAGTTCTAGGGCAATTTTTAAGAATACCCCTTGAATGGAGTCCTACTTTATTTCTACCCATTAACATTACCCATATATTTTTACCTTTTAAATTAGAATTAGCCAAATGGTAAAGTTATTTAAAATATGTACTTTTTAATAAGTCGGGTACTTAAAAATGTATAATCTATAATTTTATCTTAGTTTCTATTCACACCTCCTAATTACACACCCCTCAAACTTTTCAAAGGATTAAAATTACTTTTTACGTACCTCTATTATTCTAGAATTAACCTTAACAATATTAAAAAAGATTATTTTTTACCACTTTATTTTTCTCTTCACAAAGATTATTTTTGACAACGTTATATTTCTCTCTACACCCACTATTTTATTTTAATTTTTTATTTAATAAATAAAGAAAAACGGAAAATAAACAAGTTTAAAAGTAAAAATTGAAAACAAAACAACTCAAATATAATGAATTAGTTAAATAAAATGACCAAATAATTTTTCATAAAAAAGGCAATATAATTATCTTATATCAAGGATCATAAAAGATAAAATGGTTAAAAAAAGAAAAATGCAAAACTTGTTAATTAGCATATGAGCGTAGGAAAAAAAATAATGAAAAAAACGCAATTAATTACCCATCTTTATTAAAACAAGAAAAAAAAAAGAGGAAAAAATGATTAAGGATTAGTATTAAAAAACAGAGTGAATGAAAAAAAAAAGATATAAAACAGGAACAAAAAAATTGTAAATAACTACATTCAAAAAATAAAACTGAACATACTTTTATGGAATATTTTTTAAATAATCATTGAAACGTGAAAATTAAAGTTTTATTATAAATCATAAAATCATAAAAGTTGAAAATTTTGGGATAAATTATGTGGGTTGTGCGAAGAAAAAAATAATACCATTATTTTCTTTTTTTATAATATAATTAATTATGTAATTAAGTCTACTATTGTTCTTTTTGTCATTTTACGTAAGGGTTTTTTAAAATAAAAGATTATAGTTATAAAGAGAGTATAGAGAGAAAATATTAAGGTGTGAATAGAATAAAATAAATATTAATTCGAACCCCTGTGAAAATTCCCAAACGGAGTTCAACTTCGAATTGGTTAATCAATTTTCTTCTTTTCTAAATTTCTTATGTTGAATATTATGGCTAGCATGTTTTTACTTTCAATTATGTCCCAGATTTCTTGTTTTACTTGCGTAATAAATGACATATGGCTTCTTTATCTTTTCTTTGTCCTAACACAACACTAACAAAGTCACTGGCATCACACATTATTTCAAAAGGCAAAGAGCAATTAGGAGATTAATATTTGAACCAAAACCTCAATAAACTCATTTTTAAGGGTCTACAACCAACATGCATAATAAGCCACATAAAAAATCTGACTCTCAAGTAGGATTTCAACATCTTAATCTCTGAAATCTTAGTTTCTAACATAAGAAAGAAGTTACCTAAAAGAAAAACTTGTTCCTAAAGCTCAAAACCTTGATGGTTATTTTTGGCTCTAGGTTGAAAACGAGTTGAACGGGCTGGTTGAGTTTTTAGCTCATTCTCTCTTGAAAACCTAGGTTTGAATCTGAATTTTTAGTGAGAAAAGGAGTGAGAAGAGAGAAGAAAATGTTATGGTTGGAGTTCTAGGCTTTTTTTGCTGAGATAGACCCAAAAATGAAGTCTAAACATGATAGAAACTAAGCAAAAGTAAAGTGACATTATAGTAGGACAAGTGTCTAGGTTTTTCAACATTAACCGTAATATCGATGACGACAAACTGGACATCTTATAGTGGTGGAAGAGCAAGATCGATCATATTTCAACATTGTCCGTAATAACTCATGACATTCCGACAACTCCAGTGTCAACGGTAGCATCAGAGCAAGCATTTAGTGCAAGCAACTGAATTCTTGACGAGAAGAGAAGCAGAATGCATCTAGATATTTTAGAGAGGCTAATGTGTGTTAAAGACTGAGAATATGCTAGAAGACAAAAACAACGATATACAGATGATTCAATGTAAGACTATTTTTCTAGCTTAGAAATAACATAATCTTCTCGAAGCACTTAGGTTTTGTAATTTACTTATCCTAGAATATTGCACTCTTTTTTCCTTCACTAAGGTTTTGTCCCGATCTCTCCACGAGTTTTACTTGGCAAGGTTTTTAACGAGATAATCATTTATGTGTACTTATTTGTATAATCTCAATTCAATAAAATCACATCTTTTGGGGACATATGATATATATATATATATATATTTTTATTAAATATTGTAAAATAATTACAAGAGCAGGGACCGGCCTGTGAAGGGCCTAGGCCCTGGCCCTTATGGACTAGGGCCACGGGCTAGTTCCAAGCCTGAGAGTTTCTCCTCAAGCCCGGCCCTTCACTGTGCAAGGTCGTGCCAAGCACGGCCCATGCCCGCCACGGGCCTGGGGTCGGACGTGCCGGGCTAGCACGTTTGACACCTCTAACAATACATCGTTAGATTATAGCAGCCACATGGATAAATAAAGGCCCTGCCTCTTTAAAAATAATAAATAGTAATCTCAAATGTTAGAAACCTTAAAAAACTACTAAAAATTATTACACGGTCTAAATTGTCACTTGTTACCGCTCATCCCCAACCCTTCTCCGACGCCTATCCGTACATCAACAACCCTGTGTTGGCAACCTCTATGTTGACCCTGCCATGTTGCCACCCACATGCACATACCTCCACGCGGCCACCACCTTTCTTCCATCCCCACACAACCACCGCTATGTTGCCCATTTTTCTGCCTAGCTTTGTAATGCCCATCCCTACCCCGACTAGTCGTATCAGCTAGCCAACCCCGATACTACGCCCTCCCCTTTACGTCTAAACCACCACCCCCGCTTTACCCATCAAGCATCTTCCTTCCCCTCAATGAAAATTTCAGTGAATGAAATAGAAAAATAAAATGAGTAAAAAAATTTTAAAAAGGGGTAAAAATTGAATTTTTATGTATTCATTTTATTTGAACATTTTTAGTCATGTTAAGGTTTGAGAACTATAATAGAAAAAAGAAAAATAATATAAATGGAAGACTTAAAAATTTCAAAAAAAAAAAAAAGTCTTGCAAAATTTCTCTTTCAAAGAAAAGTTCAACTAAAGTACGTAAGAGACACCAAAATCCCCCATTAAAAAAAATAAAATAAAGACCAGAGTTATCTTTTAAAAATCAATTTTCAGAATAAAGATACCATTTAATGCATATTTTAAGAAATAAAATGTGACATCCCTAAAACAAGGCGCGACTAAATTAAAATTAAATGAAAATAAATGCAAAATCATATGGATTTATATACTCCAAGCTAAGATTGGCAATTTGTGTTAGTGGGTCGTGTTTGTGTCAATCTGTTTATTAATTATGTCAGAAAATATCAACTCAAACACGACATGTTTATTAAATGTGTCAAAAATATAAATCCAAACACGACTCATTTATTAATCGTGTTAATCGTGTCAACCCATATAACACGTTTAAATTAATATATTGAATAAATAACTAATATAATAATGACTTATTTAACACGGTCAAGACTGGTTTAATATGTTTATTGGTCAATTTATCTTTTCCTTTAAGAAAAATATATGAATTTTACCTACAAATATTAAAATTCACATTATTTGTATTTAATATGTCATATAAACTTTCATATTATATCACATATCATTAAATTACAGATGACACATATAGTTAATCATGTTAATTCGTATCCCTTTGTATTAGGAGGTGAACCCTAATCTAACTCATTTATTAATCGTGTTAATCATGTCAATTCAATTATAACCCAAATTCATTTATAATAAACACAAACCTACTAATTTCATGCAGATTTCGAATTGTGTCGTCGTGTCGCTATCTAAATTGCCAACCTTACTTTAAACCCATAAATCCATCCCGAGAAATCACCTATAATAATAATAATAATAATAATAATAATAATATAAAAATAATAATATAATAATAATAATAATAATAATAATAATAATAATAATAATAATAATAAACATTCCCGCCTCGCGGGGCTTGGAAATCCAAATAACTGTAAAAGGTCCGAGTACAAAACTTTTCTCTAATTAATACATCATCAGGACTAGTCGTATAACAGTTACAAAATTATCAAAACAAAATCCATTTATACTAACTTCTAAGAGCTTCTAACATCACTACTCAACAACTCTTAGGTATTGTTTGGTTGAGAGATTCATATCCCGATTTGAATCATGATTCATGATTCGTTACAGTGTTTTCTCTCACAAAAAATACACGTAAATAAAAAATAATTTTAATCTCATGATTCTAATCCATAAACCAAACATCTCCTTAGTCTCATCACAATCCTCTTTAACTAAAAACCACTATTTGGAGATAAATTTAAAAAATATTAAAAACGTGAACAAAAAGCTCACTAGGATATTTTTTAAAAAACTAATTGAAATAAACAAACAAATGTAACAATCTTTAACAAAAAGGAAAAGGGAGTTTTTCTGGTAGTCCCGGTAAAAATGGGACTGCCAGTGTTATCTACTTTTTAGCCGTTAGAACTGTATCAAAATCTAGCTTTCTGTATACATTTTTAATCTGATGTGATTTTGACCAGATCCAATAGTTGAAAACTAGGACTGCCGTCGGAGAGGGACTACCAGAGAAACTCCCAAAGAAAATAATAGGAATATATTTGAAATAAATTATTATATGCCTCGTTCAGTTCACCGATTCGAGTTTTCAATTCGAACTGAGATGTAACTTATGTGAAAGCTTTTAACTATAGCAACAAAGTTAGATGTGACTTTTTATGAGAGCTTTTTACTGTAGCAAAACTAGAATTGAAAACTCAAATTGATAAAATGAATGAGGCCTTAATAAGTCTAAAGAGAGAAAAAAAATACTTTAAAAAGATACATTGTAAACAAAATTAAATTGTATAGAAACATTGAAAAAGAACAAATATGAGAAAAAAAAAAGATAAAAAGAAATCAAGAAATGCATAAAAAAATAAAAAAGTGATGCCCATGTGTTCAAAAGAAGGATAAGCTTCTTGTTACGCCACGTGTCGAAAGAAGAGAAAAATATTTTAGCTCTTTTATATATGTCAAAGAATAAATTATTTTAATAAATGTAAAGCGAGAAAAAAAATATTTTAAAAAAACATATTGTAAACAAAATTAAACTGTATAGGAGTATTAAAAAAAGGAACAAATATGAGAAATAAAAGATGAAAGAAATTAGGAAATGCTTAAAAAAAATAAAAAAGGTGATGCCCATGTGTTAAAAAGAAGGAGAAGCTTTTTGTTATGCCACATGTCAAACAATAACAAGCATTCATCTCATCTTAATTGGAGTCGGCTATATAGATTTCACTTTTTCACGTATCTCTGTTCGAAATTAGACTTTTCTGAAGGTCTAGATCTAAAATGTCATTCCTAACTACTTCGGTCCACGTAATTCTTGGTGCCACATGTCAAAAGAAGAGAAATATTTTAGCTCTTTTATGTATGTTAAAGATTAAAGATTAAATATTAAATATTAAATATTAACGATTAGAGATTAAAGATTAAAGATTATTCGTATTATTATTATTATTATTATTATTATTATTTTGAGAAATACTAGTATCATTTTTTTATCCCTCTCTGAGATTACTGTTTGACATGTGAACGTCACCAACATGATATTGTTAGATCTGGGTTAATTACGTTCAGTTGCTCGAGTAAAATAAAGTGTAGAAAATAAAAGAACACACAATATGATATCGTAGTTCGGTGCGCACACCTACTCTACGGGGCCACGTCCAAACAATAAACAGTTCACTATGTTCCAGAAATTACAGACACCGAACGGACTTATTCACTCAAGGACTCCCTCCTAGACAACGATGCTGCTGTGACAAATCTCCACAGTGATTTGTTTAGCGTGCACCACACGTCTTCTAAACTGCACGGTGAACTCCCTTCGACCAACAAAGCTTCATCCCGAAAGTAACAAATCCCTCTCCCGAAGGACGATCTCAATAGCGTACTAGACTCACCAAAACTCACAGACTTTTTCTAAAAATATTCTATTAAACCTCTACATCATTATTAGCTACCATGAAACCTTAAATAAAGCTTCTGCCTATTCTCTCCACGTTGAACATTTTTTTTTTAATTCAAACTGAAAACTAAATCTCCTTTTGAATCCACCTTATCCAAATCCGATTATCACCTTTTTGGCATTTGCACCAAATCCGATTATCACCTTTTTGGCATTTGCACTTTGAATTTCAAAACCCACTTTAATATGTTTGCTCCACGTCAATGCCCATCCAAAAAAACCATTCACACACACACACACACACACACACACACACACACATATATATATATATCAAAGTTTACTTTGTCTCCTATCCTTATAAATAACAATCCGATTATGCCACTAGAAATTAAATCCGAATATGCCTTTGAATTCAAATATCAATCTGCCTTATCTTCTTTTGACAAAGGCCTTATCTTTATCTCTCCAAATCTTAACTAATGTCTTATCTTCATTTGACGAAGTTTTTATTCTTATCTCTTCAAATCTCAACTTAACAAAATCTGTAACTTTAACTTCAAATCTGATTCTGAATCTTCTTGTTGCAATACGACATCTTCTTGTTGCAATACGAAATCTTCTTGAACTTATTTTTGAATTTTTACAAGATTGTCAATAAATTGTCAACTAATAAAAATACCTAACAGATATATTATAATTTAAACAGAAAATGAGTTAGTACAGTTTACGTGTCATCATCTAGATCACTAGTGACTTCATTTAAGAGTGATATACCCTCGTGACAATTGCATTCCACGCTCTCCTACTATTGTGTCATATCCCTGCACAAGGTATTCTGAATTGATGTTACAGTAATGTTAAAATCGAGATCGAAAGAAAGGAACAAATGAGCTTAGCCGAAGAAATATACTCTGCTTGAGCAAAGAAAATAATAATTTTTGTATGCTCTAGCATTACCTGTTGTAAACTACTAATGAAGTTGTGGGTATTAGCCAATTGTGCCACATAGAGAATTTCAGACTCAGCGACGTTGGCTTCCTTGCCATAAGCAATGTTGGCTCTGATTGTGTGGTTGAAGAGAACATGCTCTTGGCTAACAAGTCCCATTTGTTGTCTGAACCACTTGAGTTTTAAATTTTAGATTTCTATTCCGTCGAGCATGATTTTACGTGATGAAGTGGTCAAGCTTTGTGAAGATGATATTCTTTCGCATTTCTCTCCAGCTATTTTGATGGGATTGAACAAAAACTAGCTGTGTTAACCAATAAAAAAATTTAATTTCAAACATATTAGTAGATATAGTATTTAAAAGAACATTATACATTGCACCACAACATAAAATTATACATTAAATATGTTATTTTCTCATTTTTTGGGTACAAATATAACATTACTATTGACATTTGTCGGGTCTACATATGAAGTATTTCACCAGGAATATTAATTAGTCATTATTTTTTGTTAATATATTTATTGATTAAAAACGATATTAATTAAGAATAAGAGTTAAAAGAAATGAGAGCATGGGGAGGAGAACTCCCAAGCATCTTATAGGCACACAGACCAACGACGAGGTGATCAACTGGGGAAACTCCGTTTGCAATGATATATGGGACATAAGCTGTGATTCCGACGGAAGTTGGATTCCCAACTTTGAAGAGTCAGATGGCATAATAGAATCTGAAGAAAATGAGAAATATTGAATCAGAATCTCAACTTGATTGATGAAGAAAGAGAGATAGTTGTGATAAGGCTTCAGGCATATCAGCAAGAAGCAACCAAATTTTACAATAAACATGTAGAAGAAAGGTATTCAAGATTGGGGACTGGGTTTCGAGGTAAGTGATAGAAAAGACTAAAAAGCCTAATGACGGAAAATTAGGTCCGACATTGGAAGGACTGTATGAAGTTGTAGAACTTCATGAGAAAGGTTCTTATAGTCTTAAATATTTAGTCTGAAATCTATTACAGAACCGGACAGAAGGATTCCAAGTACATGGAACGCTTTGCATTTGCGAAAGTACTATATGTAAATAGGTCAAAAAAAAAAAAAGAAAAAAGAAAAAGAAGAGTTTGGAGATTTGATGTTCATCTTTGTACATAGCAATTAGAGATCGAATAAATGTAATAAACAGTAGACGTAGGACATGATTGGTCCGAACCACTGTAAAATCGTTCCTCTCTCTTTTTTCATACGAATAGTCACATTCAATAAGTTAATGAAGTAGGATTTTATTCATACACAGAATTCATTATATTATCTGAGTAATCAAATTACATCAAATCTTATTACAGCAGTAAAACAATGCGGAGTACAAAATAACAGGGATTTGGAAGCAGGACAAGGCCATTCTGCCAAAGAAAGTTTGAGAAAATGATCGACAACAACCTGTTTTGCATCAGCTGCAAAAGCCAACTTTTTCATCTCCAAAAATGACGTGTCGAGCCTTAACTTTCAGTTCCATTCCAAGAAAAAGGGAAAAGTAGGAACCCACCACATGCAAGGAAAGCTTGAAGATGGAACGAAGTCGAAGAGGAGAGCAAGTTTTTGGCTTAGTTTGATAATGCTGTGGATTTTAAAAAAAGTGTTTTTAGCTGTGCTGAAAGAAAAAGCAGCTGTTCTAAAAAGTAGTTGAGTGTTTGATAAATTGTAATTATAGTAGCTGTGCTGGTTCCAAAATCAGTAAATAGCGTTTGGTAAATTTTGAAGTAGAATTGCTGTGGGTATGTAAAATGACCAAAATAAACATGATATGAAATTTAAATATATATAATTATTTTTGGTATTTAAAAATATTTGTTTAATTGTGTGAACTCGTATCACTGATTTAAAAAGATATTTTAGGCAAATTACTAGGTGAATTTAAATAAATTTGATTTATTTTATTAGCCAAGAAGCTTGTGTAGAAAAAATATATATTTATTTTCTTTTTCAATTTTTGAATTTATTTAGGTGTGATTCATTTAAAATACTTTTATTAACTAAGCATTTGAGTGTAATATGGTAATGGTTGATTCAAAGGGATAAAACATGGGATAAGGAGCATAATTTATGCAACACTTTCTAACATTTTAAAATTTTAGGGTCTAAATGGAACAAGAAGCATAGTACGAGGGTCAAAATTGACATTAACTCTTAATATATTATATAGATTGATTTTTTTATTTTTTATTTTTTTAAAATCAATAATAGATTGATTTTTTTAAGGAGAAGGCAAAACTAATCAGAATAAAAAAATATGATTTTTTAACAATAAAAATATGAGTAATTAAGAAAAAAAAATCAGCGTTCCACATTCAAAACATAAAATAAAGCCCCAAGAAAACTAACTTATACAACTTAAAAAGGAAATTTTATTTGTAGAAAACAGAAACGTGGTGATAATTACATGCCATGTGGAAGAATATAACCTTTCTTCACCATAAGTGTAACCTTTTATTTTTATTCAACCAAAAACAAATAAATCGATGCAAAAGACGATGCGATATGTGTTGATTAAAGCTATTTCTTAAAAACATCAATTTGTTTGTTTGTTAGCAAAAGTAAAAGATCAATAGCTTAGAACCACTTGCAAGTCATTGGAGAGAGACTCTGCGGACAGAAAGGGGAAGCTGAATTTTTAATTCTTTTTCGCTCTCACTAATCAATAGTTTTTTAATTTCCTTTCACTACTTCCTATTGGGGGAAATGTGCCCAAAATCCATACAAAGGTAGTTGTCCAAAATTAAGCCCCAATTAAATAGCAAAGACTTCCCAGTGAGAAATGAAATTGCAAAATTCTCCATTGGCGCACCAAATTTCCCAAATCACTGATCCCTCGGTAACTTCGGTGCGGAACGAGACCTGACCTCGTTTGTGGGAAATACAGATGAAGCCCATCCGAGACTATCGTCAACACAAGCTTGCAGGAAAGGTTAGAAATGGAAGACAAACACACTAACATGATAACCAAACAACAGAAAGAGTCTGGTATTCGAAAGATGAGCCTTTATGAACAATTCATTTAATTACAAGAAGATAACAACAAGATACAAGGTAATTAAATCACTCTATAGGATAGCAACAAAATATTGTGGCAGTTTCTGTCAATATGGTGGCAGTTTCATGCCAAGAAACGAGCAAAGTCAAATGATAATTAATTATATGACCACAAATAAAGAACATTTCAAACATATTCATATCCACACACACTTACGTAATTACAGAGTTGATAAGAAGCAACCTCTGCCTAAGTTTGTTTGTATTACAAATGTCAATATCTTAAAGAGATTGCTTATAGATTTCACATAATACTAATCCACAAGACACTCAATATTGTCAAGAATGTTAAACATTCACATTCAAGATTAATCTGAACTTCTTCAGTCACTTTCTATTTGCGGCACAAGATAATATGAGGTCAATTTTTTGCTAACACGAAGCTTAGAAACAAAAACTCTACCTCTCACAAGGTTACGTAACCATCTCTTAATCATCAAAGCAAACAGGGCATCCAAAAATGTAAATTTTCGTGATTTTTCAGTATCATCTCTGAAATAAATAGTCCTGAGCGTGTAAACTTGTTCTCATAGGTTCAAAACGATCAAGGGAATTAGTAACCAAGAAAGCAAAACCAACCACGTTATGTCGAGGAAATTATAACAAGATTGAAGATACTATAAATACATTACCCAACCAAGCGTGTTAGGAAACTGCTAAGAAAGTAGGCACTAGAACACAGTAATGATGAACTGCCAAACCAAACTCCAACGAAGACAATTTAGTAGTTTTTCAATCCAAAATCAACATTATATTGTCAGAAATGCGACTAAACGAGTTAAATTTAGTAAAAGCGCAGTAACAATTGTTCTATACTTCCATTCCATGAATAATAGCAAAGGCTTTAAACCCAGCAAGAGGGCCAACACTGTAAAATATCAAAGTGTTCAAGTTATCAACAAAGGATGGAAAAGCACAACCATAAAATATGATTCGTTCTGATCCACAATTAAGAGCAATGTTGTGAACTAAAGGTTCTCCAAGTTATAAGTTCAATTATGCAGAACATAAAATCAATCAATACAAAAATAAGAACACAATTTAAACATATATATATATATATAATAACACATATAATAACACAAGATGAAGTAGCTTCTAGCAATTGCATTTGCAGCAAAATTCTATTTTTATTCAAGTGACATCCAGATAAAAATTAATCCACCAACCAGCATTATCATTGTGGTCTATCAGTCATGAACTGTGTGTACAGCTTCTAAGCTAGAAACGACATCTTAAAGAAGCAACATGTGGAAAAACAATCAAAGATCCCACCAGTTTTCCTTTGATAAAGATTATCAAGTATCCCCCTGCAACCCAGTGCCCTCAAATAGCAAACTAATCCGTATAAGGACACCATTAATCTTTTCATGACAATATCACGAGTATGATAAAGCTATTGAGCAAAGCTAGCAAATGGAATGAGATAACAATCAATCAATCAAACCCATATCTTTGAATTCACCAGGAACTCTTATTGGAATTTTGGTAGTAATTAAGGTACCAACGCACAAACTTCTTCAATCCAGTCTCCAAATCGGTTGTGGGCTTATACCCAAGTTCTCTGTAGGCCAAACTTATATTGGCATGAGTAAACTTCACATCTCCATTTCTCGGCAGAGGCAAGACCTTCGTCTTGGCCTTCACCTTCAAAAGGTTCTACAATATCCTCACAAGCTGTGTCACCGGCACCGGTGAAGTATTCCCCAAATTGAAGACCCTCAACTGAGCATTCCTCTCTTCTTCCCGCCACTCCCAGTGCTTTTCTTCGCCGTGTCCAAAGCCGCCAAACAGCCCTTCACTATATCATCAATGTAGGTGAAATCCCTCGCCACAGTCCCATGATTAAGCGCTTCAAAGATCGTGATCTACTTCCTCTTCAGAATATTCTTACTGAAAGAGAAATACGCCATGTCTGGCCTTCCCCAAGGTCCATAAACCGTGAAAAACCTCAATCCAGTAATCGAAAGCCCGTAGATATGGTTATAAGTGCGAGCAATCTCTTCACCGGCCTTCTTCGTTGCCGCGTAGAGACTCGCCGGCTGATCAGTCCGGTCCCTCTCCGAGAACGGTACCTTCGAATTCAGCCCGTAAACCGAACTCGACGACGCCCAGACGATCGCCGGCTGCGGATTCGCCAACTTCCAGACCTCCAACAGATTCACAAACCCAGCTATATTGCTATGAACATAAGAGCTAGGGTTTTGCATTGCGTACCGTACACTAGCTTGAAATCACGAAGAGAGTTTCAGATTTGAGGGTTATTTTGGGAAGAACAAAAATTTCATTAATGAACTTAAGAGATTCCCGCATAATCTGAAATCAGAAGCAGCAATTGAGCTGCTTCTGATTTCAACCTGAAAATAGCTTTTAGATTCTTCAAGAATTTGTTTTTATGTGTTTATCAAACACATTTTTTAGGAAAAAAAAAGTGCTTTTAGCTTCTCAAAATCACTACCAAACGGAGCCAATTTGCCACATCATTCTAAAAACTCATTAATTTATTATGTTTCTATGAAAGTAAATAAATAAATATATAAAAAAAGAAGAAAAACTTTCTACATAAACGCTCCTTGCCTTGAAACTTCGGGCCCGTTTAGTTCGTTGATTCGAGTTGAGATGTGACTTTATGTGAGAGCTTTTTACTGTAGCAAAAAAGTTAGATGTGATTATTTGTGAGAATTTTTTACTGTAAAAAAACTCGAATCAGCGAAATGAACGGGGCCTTCATATCTCTGGCTCATTCAATTTACGAATTTAAATTTTCAATTCAAATTAAGTTGTAATTTTATGTGAAGTTTTACTTTAGTAAAAAAAAGTTAAATGTAATTTTTTATGAGAACTTTTAACTATAAAAAAACTCAAATTGGTAAAATAAATGAGACCTAAATAAGGACTACTGATAAAGTCCTAAGTATGGACTAGTAGTATGTTTACCTACGCGTAATCGGAATGAGCATGAATCGGAGTGGGCAGGATTCGGAGTGGGTAGGATTTGGAGTGAGAAATCAGAGTTAAAATAAGCTGTTTACTTAGTGATAAGATTCTGAATCGGAGTCATTTCAAATCTCATTCATACGTTTACTTACACCTAAAATCAGAATGAAAAAGTGTGAAAAAGTGTAAAAGTACTAATATACCCCTTAAATCAATTTGATATTTTCAATTTTAAAAATATATTATGTACTTATTATATTAAAATTAATCATAATTAAAATATTTAGTCTAATAATTGGGTACTAAAATAATAAATATATGTTGCATTTATTATTTTTTGAATTTTATTTTTAATTGTATATTTATAAGTAAAATAAGGGTATAATAGTAAATTAATATTAATATTAGGAATGAGAGTCTCAATCCCAAGGGGGCATTAGGGGTGTAAGAATTCAAGTCGAACCCGCCCGAGCCGACCCTACCTACCCGAAAATAGTGGGATTTTTTTTTCTTTTTGTGGTAGCAATAATGCCCAACCCGCAAAGTGCGGGTAGGGTCACGGGGCAGATTCAAAGAACCCGATATTGCCCCTACCCTGGCCGAATTTATCAGCACAAAGAAAGAAATCAGCCCAATTCTAACGTTTTCTTTGGCCCAATTCTAACGTTTTCTTTGACCAAGCCCAATTCCAATGTAAAGTCCCCCAATCTTAACATTTTCTCTGGGCAATGATAATGGGCTTAATTACAAGAACCCCAACGTGAAGGCCCCCAATCCCAACGTTTTCTTTGGCCAATGATAATGGGCTTAATTGCAAGAACCCCAACATGAAGGCTCAATCCGACCAACCCGGTCACCCCGAGGTAATCTGAAGGGTTACGGATTTGTTGGCTTAAAGAAGTGTTGCGGCCCAAATCTTTTTCACCCCGCACATTACGGCTCGGCCCAATTTCATGCCCAAGGCTGGTTCTACCCAGTCGACTTACAGGCCTAGGGGGCATGGGAGTTCCAATCATATTCCTCAATCCCAAATTTAAGTGGAATCCACCAATCTCACTCTCATTCCTTCCAGGATAAAAAAGAGCAAGTAAACATGTGATTGACTCCCATTCTTCAATCTTGGTAAGTAAACATGCCATAGTGGTGATATTAAAAAAGAGCGTTGAGGATCCTAAGGGTATGATTTTTGAGGATTCTTATGGTGTTTAAATCAGTATTTATTTGTAAAGTGTTTGGTATAAGAGTTCTAAAATTAAAATCATGATTCTGATTCAAAATTTTTATTTGTTTAAAAAAATAAGTACCTCGTATTTGAGTTTTTAATTTTAAATTTTATAGTTAAAATCTCTCAAAAAATATTATATATAATTTTTTATTACAGTTAAAATTTTTTAAAAAATAACACATTTTAATTCAAATTAAAAACTTAATCGGGCAAGCGAACGTGGCCTAAATTATACTTGTCATGAACATGATGTAGGCCGATAGGAAGCTCTTTCAAGTTCTCTTTTCCTTTTCTCGTCCTTTGTATTTCTGTGCTCTTTTCTTAACGTTCCTTTCCTTCTCCATTCTCTGAAAAAACAGTTAAAAAAAAATCCACTGAAAACCGAACCTTCTTCCTTACTCCGATCAAAATCAAATGATTTCAAACATCTAAAAAATCACGAAAACCCACCAAACTCAAATCCTCCGGCGATGGCGAACGTCTCGGTCGCCGCGGAGTGGCAGCTTCTCTATAACCGGTACTACCGGAAGCCCGAGCTCTACCGAATGGGGTGGCTCCACGTGGACCTGAGCCGCAACAGAGTCGCCTGCGCTCCTTTCGGCGGCCCGATCGCCGTCATCCGGGACGACTCGAAGATCGTCCAGCTTCACTCGGAGTCCGCCCTCCGCAAGCTCCGCATCTTCAACTCAGCCGGCGTCCTCCTCTCCGAGACCGTCTGGAAGAACCCCGGCGGCCGCCTCGTCGCCATGTCCTGGACCGACGACCAAACCCTCGCCTGCGTCGTCCAGGACGGTACCGTCTACCGCTACAACGTCTATGCCAAGCTCCTCGAACCCAACATCTCCATGGGGAAGGAGTGCTTCGAGCAGAACGTCGTCGACTGCGTCTTCTGGGGCAACGGATTGGTCTGCATCACGGAATCCAATCAGCTGTTCTGCATCTCCGATTTCAAGAACCCTAAGTCCTCTCAATTGGCCGATACCGGGATCGAGGAGCCGCCGCATTGTATGGCGGTGATCGAACCGCAGTACACGATGTCCGGAAATGTGGAGGTGCTGCTTGGGGTCGGGGAGGCCTATGTATTGGCTGTGGAAGAGGACGGAGTTCAGCAGCTAGGGTTTGAGGTTCTGCGCGGGCCTCTGCAGAAAATGGCGGTCTCGTGCGACGGTCAGTGGCTCGCGTCGTTCACGCACGACGGACGGCTTTTGGTCTTGACCTCTGATATGCGCCAAGTCATTATGGAGCAAGAATGTGAAGTAAATTTCTGAACTTTTGTTATGCTGAATTCGCAATGTGTTATTATTCCTATTTTTTGGGGAAAAAAAAATTCTAAACGTTATCTGTTATAATGATGAGAATTATCAATGCTGTGTTTGAATGTGACTGACTATGAGATTGGTTAAAAACCAATGTTGATAAAAATTGATTGTGATGCATAGTAATTAGTGGTGCTCATTTCTCAATGATGCAATTATGTTTGAGCTAATTGAAAATGCAAATTTGTAATGTGAATTGCGAACTCTCAAAATTGATCTCCACTGTTCTTGATATGGTCCATCTTTGTCCTGGTTTTGTGTCTAGTTTTCACTATGAGTGTGGCATGTACTGCCTGTGTTTTAAGTTTATTAAATTTCGCCTTATACAGTCGGCCCTTCCTCCGGAGCAGCTGTCATGGTGTGGGATGGACTCTGTGTTGCTTTATTGGGATGACATGCTCTTGATGATGGGGCCTATAGGGGATCCAGTGCGCTACTTTTACGATGAACCAATAGTCCTTATCCCCGAGTGTGATGGGGTGAGGATATTGTCCAACTCAAGTATGGAATTTCTACAACGGGTTCCCGATTCCACCGAGTCTATCTTTAAGATTGGAAGCACATCGCCTGCAGCTTTATTGTATGATGCGTTGGATCATTTTGACAGACGAAGTGCCAAGGTAGACTTTTGGGCAAACAAAAACAGTTGCCCTCTATTAGTTAAGGCAAACCACACTACGGTATCAGCATTTTAATTGTTTATTTGCATAATTTTTCATCATTCTGTTTATCTTTTATGTTTTGTGCTGTGACCTGTCTAAGGATTTATTTTTCGCTTCATAGCAGATTACTTATGCTCATATTTAGAGTTTATCATGCGGGGGGCAAGAATGTCTTTAGGAGCATCTGATTCTAATATCCCTCATGATAAATGTCTGATTTCATGTTGTTTATCAGGCAGATGAAAATTTGAGATTGATTGGGTTGTCCTTGCCTGAGGCTGTTGAAGCATGTATTGACGCTGCGGGTCATGAGTTTGATATTTTGCGTCAACGAACATTGTTAAGAGCGGCAAGCTATGGACAAGCCTTTTGCAGGTTAGTCTGCTTTGATATTTCGGTAGCTGTTGAACTTGAAAGAAATTATTCATCACAAAAATTGAAAAAAAAAAAAAAAACTTGGAGTGATTGTGAGTGTTTTGCATAGTGTTTTCTAGATTAGGGCTAAAATATTATACTTATAGTCAAATAGAATAGCGTCAATTCATTTACATGGATTTGCGCATGTGCTTGTGAAGATTCAAACGGTGTATCCATGCCATTCTTGCCTGAAAAGTTGAGCTTGTAGTACTGTTCTGAAATTGTGCCCCTTTTAGCATCTAGAATATGCAGAAGAGCAAAGATTTTTTTATTTTATTTTTGTTCTCCCATTAATGATATCCAGTTGGCTTTGGCAGCAATTTTCAACGTGATCGGATTCAAGAGATGAGCAAAATTTTGCGAGTCTTAAATGCTGTTCGTAACCATGAGATTGGCATCCCACTTAGCATACAACAATATAAGGTCCCCACAGCTTACTGTTTAAGTTATTGGTTTAAATCTTCATTGCTCAATCTTGTTTCTTGTTCCTGTAATGAATAACTTGTTGCCTGCAGTTGCTTACACCATCTGTTCTGATTAGTCGGTTGATTAATGCCCACCAACACCTTCTTGCATTACGGATCTCAGAGTACCTAGGCATGAATCAAGTAAGATTTTAGACACTAATACTTGGACATTGTAATACTCTATAGCCCGTAGCCACTCATTTTTCTACTAATTTAGCTTCTTCATGACGTTGATATGGGTTTTCGCCTTCTATTTGGATTGTACAAGCAGCTCAGCAATTTATATTCTTTTCTCTAATTGGCTTGATATAGGAGGTGGTGATAATGCATTGGACCTGCTCGAAGATAACTGCTTCATTGGCAATTCCTGATGCCGTTCTCCTTGAAATTTTACTTGATAAGGTCAATCTTCCTGTTTCTTATTAGCGGAAAAGAAAAAACAAAAAATTGAAAAGAAAGAAATCTTGTTTGATATTTCCACTGTATTGTTTAAGAAATAGCCGTTTAAAATTTGAATTTTTTATTGTTTTTTCAGTTAAAGTTGTGCAAAGGGATATCATATGCAGCAGTTGCTGCTCATGCTGATAAAAGTGGCCGTCGAAAGCTAGCTGCCATGCTTGTTGAACACGAACCACGTTCCTCAAAACAGGTCCTTTTATGTTAATTTTTGTCTTCTTTTCTATGTTACCTAAAGAGTAAATATGAAACTACATATATATATATATATATTTATGTATGCATTTTGGGTGAAAAGGACTTCGTTTTCCCCTTAAAAAAGGACATGGTTTTGCTTTCAGTTGCTAAATTCTATTGCATTCCAATCAGAAGAGCATATTATTAAAACATTGCTCGTGTAAGTCTTTTTTCTCACTAGTCTTTTTCTCCAGGTTCCTCTGTTGTTAAGCATAGGAGAAGAAGATATAGCTTTAATCAAGGCAACTGAATGTGGTGATACTGACCTTGTTTATCTTGTTCTTTTCCACATCTGGCAAAAGGTTATACTTCATAATAAATTTTCTTTTATAATTTTGTTGTATTTATATCATTTTTTGGTTGATATTCAAAAATTAATTTGTATTTATGTTTATGCAGCCAGATTCAGTAAAAAGATTCAAATTAAATGGGAAACAAACAAAAATTTCTAGTTAGGTCTGCAGATGTATTTCTTCATCCAATTAAAGTTTTATGCTTTCGTTAATGTAGAGGCAACCACTGGAGTTTTTTGGAATGATACAGGCCAGAACCCTAGCACGTGATTTATTTATAGTGTATGCACGGTGAGCATAATTTGTTTTTTCTTAATTTGGTTTTCCATTTTATATTACGTTTTGCATGTTCTGAAGTTTTCAGGTGAATTTGTTCTTGTACAGAATTTATGTACTTCTCGTGTGCATGACATGATGCTGGTTCTTTTTCTGTTCTTTTTTCCTTCCTTCCTTTCTTTTCCCCCCTCTTATCTTTAGGTGCTATAAGCAGGAATTCTTAAAGGACTACTTTCTATCAACTGGACAGCTTCAAGTAAGTTCTTTTTTTTTCGGGGGGGGGGGGGGGGGGGGGGGTGGTGGGTGGGTGTTCTGTATCTATGTCCATCTTATGTGTATAAATGTACATAAAATAGGAGAAACATTCTAAAGAATGTTCTGTAGAGATTAGGAAGGGGGGGTGTTCTGTATCTATGTCCGTCTTATGTGTATAAATGTACATAAAATAGGAGAAACATTCTAAAGAATGTTCTGTAGAGATTAGGAAGTTTTGAATTCGTTGTGATACCAATATGGACAAGGGCAAAACATATCGTCTGTAAGTCCTTGTCCAATATATTATTTGTAAGTGGAGCAGTCTGTTTTCCTTGAAATGAAAATTTCCACTGTGCTACTACCACTCAAGTATTGTTTCTTTTATTTTGTACTGAATTGGAAAGTGATTGGGCTTTGTAGTTTTAAACCAACCTTATATCGGATGTACAGAGATAATTTTCAAGTGTAAAATCTTCAACTGCTTGCTTTATGAATTTGCTGTTAATGCCTCTCATGAGACATTATTGTGCATAAATTTTCTGTTGGCATTGTAGGAGGTCGCTTTTCTTTTGTGGAAGGAATCATGGGACCTTGGACAAAATCCAATGGCAAGCAAGGGATCCCCACTTCTTGGTCCACGTATAAAATTGATTGAGAAGGTGCAAAACCTGTTTTCAGAAACTAAGGAGCATACCTTTGAGTCAAAGGCTGCCGAAGAGCATTCAAAACTTTTGAGGTCAGATATGGCTAATTTTAGACACTCACCTTTGTTTGATTTAACTTAAAAGTTTATAACATCAAGAACAGTGCCACTTTCTTGCATCAGGGGTTCAAGATAGAGCATCTTCTAGTGGTTCAACTTCACACAATTATGTTATGTGGTTTCTAGTAATTTTATGGGTCAAGTTTTAGAAACTTTGGTTTCAATTTTTCTTTGACTTTGTTTTTCCCTTCTTGCACATGAGTTTTTCATTGCTGAGGAGAAACCGGAAGCTGGATCAGAGATCCATCGGAGAAATTTCCATATCCATTAGGGTGTAACGATAATTTTCTCTATAAATTTTATGTTTCTGCAGAATGCAACATGAGTTAGAAGTGAGTACAAAGCAGGCTATTTTTGTTGATTCAAGTATTAGTGATACAATTCGCACGTGTATCGTCTTGGGAAATCATCGAGCTGCAATGAAAGTGAAAACAGAATTCAAGGTTTGTAGCTTACACATTCCAACCAGCAGAACGGGCTTGGAGAAGTGTGTTGAGGGGAAAGGGGTTCAATTTGTATCAGGAATTGTTGGATAAAAGTAGATATAAAATTGTCACATTCTGTAACAATAATGGCTTCTAATTGCGTCAATTCGGCTGCAATTCAAAATTTGCGAATAATGATATCTTTGTACTCACTTTACATTTGTCTCAGGTTTCTGAGAAGAGATGGTATTGGCTAAAAGTTTTTGCTTTGTCTACTATCAGAGATTGGGATGCTTTAGAAAAGTTCTCAAGGGAAAAGCGACCGCCAATTGGTAAGATTTCTCGCTCAATTTTTTTTATATATGAGAAAACAAGATAAATCATTTTATTTTGGCAAGTATGCGGTGCTACTGGCTTGTGGCTTTTTATAAGGGATTTGGCTTCCAATCATCAGAGACCTGACACTAATTTCACTTCTCTCTCTTTTTTTTTTTTTTTTTTTTTTTTGGGTCTTGCACTATTTTTCCCATGTACCTCGGCTCTTACATGCTAACCCCGCCTCCCCTCGGCTTCTGGAGAAAAAGAAGCCAAATACACACACCCAGAGGCACTCAGCATACATTTATGACCATTGAATTAAATCTTCCCCCTCCCCCATCCTCTTTTTTTTTTTCCCAATGGTGAGTCTATATGCAAGTACTTTTGCTTCTTTCTGGCCACTTCATGACAGAAGTTCAATTCCTTTCTGGCAGGTTTTAGGCCATTTGTGGAAGCATGCATTGAAGCAGATGAAAAGGGGGAGGCCCTAAAATATATCCCAAAGCTCACCGATCCTCGAGAGAGAGCAGAGGTACAACCTATGCCCCACTCAACATACATGCATAATAAGGATTCTATACACGTAATATCTGCTAACTAGTGTTAAACTATTACTTCTATCTACTGGATGCACTTTCTTAAAGCTATCTTTGATTTTTGCAGTCTTATGCACGGATTGGCATGGCAAAAGAAGCTGCCGATGCTGCCTCTCAGGCTAAAGACGGTGAATTGCTGGGACGACTAAAATCAACATTTTCGCAGAATGCTGCAGCCTCATCTATTTTTGATACCCTCCGGTCATCTTTTCAAGGAGTTTCATAGGCTTCTAAGTTATTTAGTTATTCTCACTTTGTCCTTTTCAACTTTGTCCGCGTGCATTGTGTGCATATTTAATTAATCTCATGGTTCTAATCCATAAACAAAACGGGTAAGAAATCCAAAATTTACTTTAATAACTTTTCTCCCCTTTTTTTTCTATTATTTGTTTCTCCGCTCCTTTTGTTGGTTCCAAACATGAGAAAGCACTCCCTCAAAAAATTTTTTTTTTCCTCTTTTCCTCTCTAAAATCTAGATTCCAAACGACCCCTTAACAAAAAAAAAAAAAAAAGAACAAAAAAAAAAATAATAATAATAAGAAAATCCCCGTTGTCCCCTGAACATTTTAGCTTTTACGACTTGAGGAGTTCACTTAAACTTTTAAGTTCTGATAATTATCTTCGAATTAAATAAAATATCTTCAATTGAGCATGTTCGAAGGAAGAAATTAAAATCAGGGATGATGATGGGGCACATCTTATAGCGCTTCCTTTGTAAATTTACCGAAAAAAGATCTTTTTGTAAATTTGGGAATACTCCGCAATTATTAAATTCAGGAAGTAATTTATCAAAATTAAACTCGCCTATCCACTAAAACATCCAGGGAATGAAAGCGCCAAAAGAACCGGACAAACGACCACATAATTCTAGTGAAGATCATATTATTGACAAACGACCACATACATGCGCTTGCAAAGGAAAGTTTGTCAAGTTTCATATACCACGTTACCATACTCAAGTTCCCAACGCTCTCTTGAGGTTGACAGGCAAATAAATATGAAAATTTAATTTGATAAAAAAGTTACAAAGATAGAAATTCGTGATTGGTTTTCATTGCTAATAGTAAAATCAGCTTCATGAATATACACGATGCAATTCCGGAAGAAGCAATAACTTTGATGAACAATAACAAGCAGATGCCAATGACAGACTTGCTTATCCCGTCACCTTCAGACTTGCATAGGCTGAATTCTCATATTTACCATCCCACCTGTCAATTTTTTATCCAAAAGATTGCTGAAGCAGTTTTATCGAAGTAATTAAATATACGAGGGCGAAGAGTGAAGAAAAGAAAAGGATGGGGCCTAGTTAGTAGTTACCTGCACTCTTCCTTCTCTGGAATCTGAAGCTCCAAATTTTCTTCGAACGGCTTAAATACTAGGTCTATTTTCTCATCATCCACTTGGTCTAGAGTTGGTGGATCCCACTATAACAATTAAAAAAAAAAAAAATCAATCTATATCATTAACATAAAAGAAGGGCATATCATGTCATCTTTGAATATAGCTTGCTTTTTTTTTTTTATTTAATTATTTTTACTTCAAAATCGATCATATTCAAGCACCACATATGTTGGGAATCAAATCAATCTGGTTTAGACATACAACACACACACAAATATATATATATATATATATATATATATATAGAGAGAGAGATAGAGAGAGAGAGAGAGAGAGAAAGAAGACAAGAAAGCACCTTGGGAGAATTATCCTTGTCAATGGTGAGAGCTCTAATTCCCTTTCCATCAAGACAGAAGATAAGTTTATCTCAGTTCATGAGCGGTGCAGTCATTGAGTATTTCTCAAACTTGATTGCACATTGTAATAAAGTTTTGGGAATCAATATATTCATAGCTGAAAAATTACCTCATACACATCAGCAGATATGGTGGATCGTAATATGTTTATGGTTAGTCTAAATTCCTTCTTCAGACACTCGGACAATGATTGCTTCCTTCCTTCACGAATCTGTAGAGTTACAAATTAGAGCTAACAGAAGCATGAATCCGCTTTGCATCTATTCCAAATATAAACTAGGAGAGATATTTACTGATCTAAGTGTGATTTTTAATCCAGTTGGGGATGATCTTTTCAGCCCTTTTAGAACCGGGCCTATCCATCCATTTCCTTCTTTTCTTGACTCTACTTCCTGAAATTATGCTTCTGTGTCATGGACCAGCCTAGGGAATACATAAACAAACTATATAGTATAACAATGTAACTCCAAAAACAACCGATAAGATTAAAAAGGATATTACAAATGATTCTATAATCTCAGCCACAGTATCCTTGGAGAAGCACTCATCAATTATTGACTGCCTGAAAGGGCAGCAAAACTAAGTTAAATAACATGGATATTGGACCGGAACCTTAAGTTTTCTTAAAGATCATGTGAAAATAAAAGCTAAACATTACTTTTTGAGTTATCTTACTTGTTTAAGACACTGTCTTCATCAGGCTCAACTTCCACTGAAAATTCTTCAATTGCTGATTTGACTGCATCAGCGTTCCCAGAATTTAAACTCACCAAACGCTTCTCCAGCTCAGGAATTTTCTATTGTGCAAAGAAAGTAAAGTCAAATCTTGTGCAAAGAAACAACAACAAATATGAGATTATGCAATGTGAACATATGATAGACTATTTAAAAGAATGGTTACAACGAACCAACAAAGAAAGAAGCTAGTGTTATAATTGTAACAAATTAAATACCCTAATCCTTTACTAGTGGGAATAATAATATAAAAGAAAAGACAAACAGGAACACACAAGATCTATAGCGATTCACCCACAATGCGAGAGACATGTCCCTTCTTAGTTGCAAAATTTGACTATGAAGACAAAGAAGACCCCACACCCCTCAACCTCTCAGACTCTTTGTTTATCAAATACAAAAATCAGCACCCCTAATATAAGAAAAACTAGGACAACCAAACATGCAAGTGTGAAAACCCCAAACAACTCCCCCGCATACGACTCTACATCAGGGCAATAATTAGGTCCACACGCTGAACAAAAATTCCACCAGCGCATACAGGATTTCAATTCTTAGGGAATAAATTGAACTTTTATCTCCATTTATATGTTGGATCATAAAGATTGAAGAGAGCTGGTTCTATTGTAACATTTTTTCCATAATTATGAGTATGTAAGGGTAGCTGTAGGACAACATTCTGAGCATTGGTTCCAAGATTTTAGTTTCAGACTTAAGAGACGCGCAACTTCATTGCTCTCTAGTCTCTAATTTACCTCAAAAGGAACGAAATGAGTCGCCAGTCCGGCTGCAACCAATTCTTTACCATTTAACCTTGCTCCTGTTAAGGCCAAATATTCACCTGCATGCACACCGCACATGTTAATGATTGATAGAAAAGAAATTGCAGAAGATCCTTTCCCCTTATGTAAGCATGCTTACCCAAACGCCCAGGGAGATGAGAATGGATGTATGAGAAGCCACATTCAGTATGAAACCCAATACTTGCTTCTGGAGTAGCAAAGACCTATTCAGAAGAGCAAATAGCAATTCACAAATGAACATCAAGAAGAAAAGGGGGCAGGAGATACAGATCTATAAGTGAAGCCCAAAACCAAAGACACAAATGTATAAAGAAACAAGAACAAGGACCAAGTTCCCACAGTTTTTTCTGTGACAACCGAGAACTTCAATGGGACCATTAACGATGCACCTCCACCTATCGATATTCCATGAGCAAGAGCAACCTGTTGATAAAAAACAACATCTCAATGTTACATTCTTTCACAATAGTTAAGGACTTCAGAAGATTTTCAGGAACATTTGTTTCTATCACAAATTCCCATGGTGAGATTTCTGTTCCATTTAATTACCTGGGTTTTCTTGTATGTATGAATGTGATTGCAAAGCCAATAAAATCTATAAGCCACTTCAAGGCATGAATCCTCTGCCACAGAAAAGTACATCACAAGTAAGTTTGCTTTCTACACTTGCAATAATCTCTGTCAATCTCCCATCTGTCTTGTTTTTTCTCTTAGAGATGCGCGCACAAAATAGGATTTAGGATTTTTATAATGCTGTTTGGTGTTGAATGAAAATCTTACTTTGTGTCCTGCCATCATAAAACATTCTTAAGTCTCCACCAGCTGAAAAAGCCCGGCCCGCTCCCTGAAGACAATTAGGGACTAAACTGTATTAAGAGTCTAAATTTATGGCTACAATGTATATGTCAAAGCCAAATATCTAATCAAGACCATACCATAACTTGAACCAGACTAGGAATTTGTTGTTCGAAATCAGGAAGCAATTAACTAACCTTGATTATAACAAGCTCAGCGTTGTCATCTTTTTCCCACTTTTCCAAGTATTCTGCTATCAGAGAAACCTTTTTTTATAACAAAAGAATAAATAATTTAGAGAGCGAACCAAGGAGGCCAAAAAAAAAAAAACACCTGCCAAAAGAAATGGGTGAAATTTGCTGAGCAATGAGCATACCACTCTTGAAGAGATGATATTCAAATGACGCGGCCGGTTCAGCGTGATCAATCTCACGTGCTCTATTTCTTCTCCAAGAAGAACCTAATAATCAATTACAACAACATCCTTATTCTGATCAACATACCATTTTCTGGTTTCAGCAGACATTTGCAAGAACTTAATAGACCAAATAAAATCCAAATGGAAAAATACACGCCAAGTACTTCAGTACAATTGCGCGGACAATTATTCAAGCGTTGTAGACAAATTGATATGAACCAATGAAATTTAGTCGTTTCTTTTCAGACTCAGATTAAAAAAAAAATATCAAAAATTTTGACCATCATCCAATGTTTGAAAATGCATAAAAATATTAATAGGTAAGTACAAATGCGACTAGAAAGCAAAAGAGAATTACCTCTTCACTTGTATTTGCCACTTCCTGCGCCATTTATATGTGCAGTTGACTTTGAAGTCAACAAGCTGCAGAAAATCCTTATAAAGGTCATGAGAATGCCAACAAACTAGATAAATGATGAAGAACATGGATGACCGAAAACATTACAAATCTGAAATAACTAAACTAATGGGCAATCTGAATAAGGCATCTTATGCATTCCAATTCTTTAAACAGAAAGTTGAAACTTCTGGATTTGGAAGATTAACGTAATACCCAACAGAGAAAGAATAACAATGACTCAAATATACTGTATAAAATGAAACAAACATGAAGAAAATGAGAGCTAAATTCATTACTCAACTGAACCCAGAAAACGGTGAAACAGGAGAGAAGATTAACAGAAATAGCAGAAGTTGCACTTTAATTATATGTATTGGAGAAGAAGAGAGAAAACGCAGAAGTTGGTGAGTGACGAATTGAGTTTATGGAGAGAGACTTGGAAGGGTAGCTGCTGAGTTTGGTCGGTTTGGTAGGTACGATGGACCTCGTTAGATTAGTTTTATTCCTATACGCCCACCTACCCAACACCACACTATACACTTTAACAATTTTTTTTTTTTTGAGAGACACTTGTTGTAATGAATGAATTTATCATGGACTTGTTTTCAAGTTTCTAAACTTAAACTCAAATTATTGAACACTAATTTTTCTATTCTTAAAAATGCTATAATTTTTTCGTTTTAATTCCGATTGAGATGATTATTTTTCTATGTATTTACAACGAAGAGACGAATAAAATTTCACCCATATACTCTATTAAAATTTTTCATCACCATTGAGTTTTTATTAAAATGCTATTTAAATACAAATTTAAGTTTTGACCCACCCAAATACAAACTCAAATAAATTCTCAATTCAAACCATAACTCAAATGTGCACATTCAAATACAAACTCAAGTTACAATTTCAACTCAAATTTAACTCAAGATCTACATTTAAGTCACCATAACTCAAAAATGCAATCGAACAAGCCCTAATTTATTTGAAAAAAAATTAGAAAACACACTCCCTCAAGTTAATGAGTAGTATTTTTAAGAATAGAAAAAATATTGTTTATTAATTTAAGTTTGAGTTTAAAAACTTGAGTTGAACGGGGAACTTAAACTCAGATTTTAACATCAAACTCAAATTAAAACTCTACTTAAAACTAAATTTTACAAAAAAAAAATATGAATTTAAATAAAATTGTAACTTCAATTCAAACTTTTTTTGAGTTTTTTCCAAAAGAATAAGTCCTTAATATTGCATACATTTTTTATATAATATATATAACATGTATATTGAGGCGAAAACGGGTGAAGATTGCTTCATCCATTCCTGTTCTGGCATAATTCAAGGCGAAGATGGGTGAAGATTGCTTCATCCATTTCTGTTCTGTCATAATTCAAGAATAAGATTTTGTTTCATTCCCATCCTCAATTATTATCCTCTATCCCCGTCCCGTTCAGGTGGATCCCTAATTTCTGGGCGCCTTTCATGGGCAGACCTCTTCACTGGTCATGGCACAGTCTTAGCATTGCATTGCCTCTATTATGGGGGTGGATCTCAGTGGGTGCTCCCACTGATATTGTGTGTGTGTGTTTTTCAGTCTTGTATGTACTCTGGAAGTCCGCCAGTGGTTTCTTTCTTTCATTGCATGCCACTTGTTCTGATGTCCTCTTATATGGAGCCGTCTTGAAATCGAAAGTGTAGTCCGTGTGGCTCAAGACTTAAGTCTTAGTTTTAATTTTTATTTTGATGTAAAAAAGACAATGTCGATTCCTCGTTTCAACGTTTATGTTTTTATTGTATAAAAAAGTTACGCCACTTGCCACACCCTTCTATTGTGGTAGGTCTAGTCCTCTAGCTTTGATCATTTGCGTGTTGTGAGTGATCTTATTATTTTAAGGTTTTTTTTTTGCCACAAAATTCAGAAAAAATTTGAATTCGAGTTATAATTTTATTCAAGTTCATGTTCTTTTGTAAAATTTAAGTTTGAACTCGAGTTTAGGGCTAAACTTGAGTTCAAGTTTCCCCTTCAACTTGAGTTTATAAACTCGAACTCAAGTTAATGAATAATATTTTTTCTATTATTAAAAATGACATAATTTTTTCGTTTTAATTCTGATTGAGATGATTTTTTTCTATGCATTCACAACAAAAAGACGAATAAAACCATACCCACATACCTTATTAAAATGTTTCATCACCATTGAGTTTTTATTAAAATATTATCTAAATATAAATTTAAGTTTTAACCCACCTAAACAAAAACTTAAAAATGCAAAAGAATAACTCTAAGTCTTTTGATCTCAATCGACTAGTTTTATCCATTGACTGTAACTTTATCAAATGAGTTACTGTCACGCTTGAGTATTACCGTTTCAAGCGATTTTTTCTCCAATGGGTCTCAATATTCGGATTTGTCTTTCTGTCTCATTTGTCTTTATTGGTAAATCAAGTCTTTATTTGTAGTCGAATACTATTACTTTACTGGTCATTTGTGACAATATTAGAATCTAAATCGACTTAATAATTAAATAAAATTTCACCATTCAAAAAACCCTATCACGTTTTGCTTACAAAAATTTTTATGATCAGAAATTTTCCTTTTCACTGTTGTTAAGTATTATTATTGCAGTTGGATTAATTTTTTAACGGCCTCATTTATAAATTATATTATTTTATGTCGTACATGAGTTTTTAATCTGAACACTCAGCCCATTAAGAAATTTATTCAAGTCAGTAAAAATTCCCTCATCTTACAGCTAGAGGAATCTCCTGATTTGGAGAAACTTGTGGAATTGATTCTACTGTTGGCAAAGAGAAATCCCATTGTACTTGATGCCATCGGCGCAATTTTGTTCTTAGGCCCCCAGTATATATTATAGAGTGAAGATGTAGACTTGGAAAAATTGGATGTTTATGTGAATTTCTTCTTATTTTTTCAGTGTTTTGACAACCACATATAAATGTATGCAACTCTCGGACCCCTCCCAAATCAAAAACTCTCAAACCCCAACGACTTCTTTTACTGTGTTTTGATAGATGCAGACACATTTTATAAATATATATATATATATATATATATAGAATAATAGAAACGTTTCAAGATTGATTGCATACACTTATTTGAAAAGGTAAGACGTCTTTGCTGACAATTGTATTTCCAGACGACAAAGACTAATTTGGACTATTTCTTCAGTTAATGCGTATTTCTCACCTCCAGCGAGTACATTAAAAAAAATACTTAAGACAAAAAAACTACAATAGAACAGCTAAAAATAGTGAATGAATGCTATAAAACTATAGAAAACATTTCTAGCAATTAGGAATTGTATTGTTCGTTCATTACGTACAGAGTAACAGGGATAATACCCCACCCTATTTATAGGGAATAAAATAGCAAGAAAAAGGAATAAATGCAAATAGGAAATAAACTAAAAAAATAATGGAAATTACCTAATTAATGAAGAGAAAATTTCTGAATTAAAAGTACATGGATCTAAATTTTTTACCTCTTGATAACCCTTTTGACTAATATAATACTAATTAAAAAATGTATTAATCAAGAATAAAGAGTAAAAATTAAGACTTATACAATTTAAATGAGTATATATCTCAATTTCTCTCAATAATGAGTAACGTAATGGAACTCTAAACAATATTCGGAAAGAATCATAAATTAAAAATTGATATTTCTAACATTTCCTTGTGCACCTACTCGACAATAGAGGTGGTGGAACATCTTCGACAACAATCTTCAATGGGGTTTTGGGATTAAGGCGCTCAATGGGACCAAAGAAAAAAAGAGATCAAGAGATATCAAAGAATTTTACATGATCTTCATTTTCACTTGGTTCAAATTTGGATTGTTTAATCCAAAAAAAAAAAAAAAAAAAAAAAAAAAAATCATCATATTATACTCTCAGAAGGAAGCG
>NW_010357248.1:535228-550299 GCF_000414095.1 Morus notabilis
AAAAAAAAAAAAAAAAAAAAAAATCATCAGCAGTTGCTACCAATGGCAAGGCACTTTCAGCAACATCATCTTGCGTCTTTGTTTGAACGATTACAGTTGTAGAAATTACTTTGGAATTCTTCTTTTATGGATCACGATTATTGTTCCACCATTTTGGATACCCAACAAGTTCAAAACATTGTTTTTTGGTATGACCCATTTTGTTGCAGTGAGTACATTTGTAGGTGAATTTATCAGGTCTTGTTTGATCCTTGTCGATCTTGATAAGTCCAGTTTTGATAGTGTCAGCTCTTCCTGTTCAAAGTGGTACGATGCACCGCTTCATGAGGAACCAAAAAATAGCCTTCTATCAAACTTGGGTCTGGTTCTTCCACGAACTTGATCAAAAACTTCATAGGATTGAGAAAGAAATATGTGAACCTGTAGTTGTTCCATGGACTTCTAGTATGCTTCAACATCGTCGGGATTCTTCATGACCACTTTATTACAATGGTCCAACTTGTGAAAAAATTTGATCCAACTCCCCAAAATCTATAGATAGTGTTTTTCCACTTTGTTTGGTGTGGGAGGTCTTTTGGTTTATGGAGAAAACTTGTAATTCATCACTTCCATTATAGAAGGTTTTTTAAAAGGTACTCCAAATTTCATGGGAAATGGGTAAGCGTAAATGATGTTTCTTAATTTCTTGGGGCATGGACATAAACAGCCACCTTTTGACCATCTGATTTTCTGCATACCATTTTTTACATCCATCTTCGATCAGTCTTGCCACATATTGAAGTTTCTCCCCTCTCAGTAAGATGCATCTCCATGAGTTGATACCATACATCATAGTTAGATTCAACAAGGATAATTCCTGCATTCAAATACCCTCAGATTGAACAATAACTGGAATCGATTTTGTTCCAAATGATTAAATAATTTTTTTTCCATCAGTTTTTTATTTTTTATTTTTATTTTTTTCCTTTTGTGAATGAATGGGAAAACTTTTGATTCAATTGTTGAGTTTTCTCAAACCTATAGCTCGATACCATCTAACAATTAGGAATTGTACTTTTTTATTTATTCACTCACACATTACATAGACAATACTCGCACCTATTTATAGGGAATAAAATAGCAAGAAAAAGAAACTGATGCAATATTAGGAAAGGATCACAAATTAGAAACGTATATTTTAATAACATGATTCACACAAACTGTGTCGTATGAGCCAATTAAACTGGTCAAAAAGGATGATACATTATCTATCAAGATTGATGAAGGCGTCCACAGCAACGTCTTGCTTTCTAGAAATCCACGTTGATAGGAAGATTTAATATTCTTGCAAAATCTCCTAAGACCATGCCTCTACCTGATCACTTAAAATATTGAAACAAATTTCGAAGGTTAATGAGAACAACAACTGGTTGTTAAAATAACATCCGAAGGTGAATGATACTAGTAAAAAAGCAAATTCGGTAATTAAACGCAAGAAAAATTAACGAAGATGTTGCTTTGGAGAATGTTTCTCAAAAGCGCCAACATCAAGGTTTGGAAGGCGATTGTGAAAGTGTGCATGATGAAGACAATAAATAAGCCCTGTTCTTTTCTCTGATTCGAGTTTATAATTTGAGTTTTATTACAGTAAAAAACTCTCAGAAACAGTTACATTTCACTTTTTTGCTACAGTAAAAAGTTCTCACACAACATCACATCTCAACTCGAATTAAAAACTTGAATTAGCGAACCGAACGGGCCAAGTTGATGTAGAAGTTTAATTGGCCAATGATGATGAAGGTGCTATGGAGAATCCTAATAGCGAGAAATACATGGAAGGAAACAGTTCGAACGTAGGGGAAGTTGCTATCTCTTTGAATGATGATGGTATTCCTAATACACCAAGGTATAATATTGATTCGGTGCCTTTCCAGAATAAAGACGTGATCGACTATTCTCCCGGAATTAGATTGGAAGTGGACTTTGAATGTTGTCACTGTTTTTAATGATTCAGCAACAATAAATCAGATGGACAAAGTAGTGACTCAATCGTGGGCAGATATAGAAAACGATGACAATATAACTCTTTTTTGAATTTCAAAATTGGAAATTTGCACAAAATGATATATAGAGTCTGTAGTTTCAGGTTCTTGATCAGACTAATTGGAGGAACGTACCAGTTAAGCAAAAACGTAGAACAACGATTATGTGAAGAACTTGGACTTCACAAAGAAACAAGCTTATAAACTTAGGATTCGTTTAGTACGCGAATTTAAACTAGGGTGATTCTAATCATGATTTTGAAACTAGAACCATGATTTATGATTTTGGATTCAAATTATGATTCAGAATAAGAGATTTGAATCACCTTCAATCAAGAGATGGGTGATTTTAGAATAATGAGTGATTCTGGTTTAAAACATCACATCAGATTCAGAATCATCTGAACCAAACACTGAGTCTGAATCATAATCAGAATCATGATTCAAAATAACTGTAAATAAACATTGATTCTGAATCGGGATCTAGAATCGTGTCTACTAAACGCCCCTTTAGAGATCGAAGTAATGGATTTAAACTGAATAAATAATTAAGGGTGCTCCTTGACAGTTTTGTTTTTATTTTGTTAGGTTGTTCTTGTTCCTTTTTATTTTTTATTTCCTTTTGTAAGGGTTTTTCATGTTTCCTTTTTCATAAAATTTCTGCTCATTTTAGTCTAATATTATACAACAACAACAAATACAAGCCTTAATCCTAAATTAATTGGGGTCGGCTATATGAATTTCTCGTTTTCAGTCTGCTCTATTAAACACGAGACCATCCTGAAGCCTTAGATCTTGAAAGTCATGCCTAACTACGTTAGCCCAAGTAATTCTTAGTCTGCCCCTCACTTTCATAGTACTAAGTATTTGAATGTTCGCCCAAGTACGAACAGGTGCATCGAACGATGTACGTTGTACATGCTCGTACCACCTCAGACGATTTTCCCGCACCTTATCTTCTATTGGTGCTACACCTACTTTACTACGAATAACTTCATTCTGTATGCGATCTATCCTCGTATGGCCACTCATCCATCTTAACATACGCATCTCCGCCACACTCATCTTATATATTTGTTGTCTCTTGATGGGCCAACATTCACTACCATATAATATAGCTGGACGAATTGCTGTCCTGTAGAATTTTTCTTTCAACTTAATAGGCATTTTATCATCACATAAAACTTTTGTGGCATTCTTCCACTTAACCCACCCCTCTTTAATCCTATGTCCAATATCCTCATCTATATCCCCTTCACACTGCACTATGGACCTAAGGTACCTAAATTTCCTAGAAGCCCTAATCACCACATGATCCAAAGAAATTCTATCACTCTGATCTCTCAAATTACTAAACCTACAATGCATGTACTCAGTCTTCATTCTACTTAACTTAAATCCCTTCGTCTCAAGGGATTGTCTCCATAGTTCTAACTTATGGTTAATTCTCTCCCGATGTTCATCAACTAAAACTATATTGTCTGCAAACAGCATACACCAAGGAATCTCATCTTGAATTTCTCTTGTCAACTCATCCATCACGATCGTGAAAAGATAAGGAGTAAGAGCAGAACCTTGATGAAGGCCAATCAGAATGGGAAACTCTTCCGTGTAGCCTCCAGTAAATCTCACACTTGCGACAGCTCCATCGTACATATCATTTATTACCTTGATATACCTCATATGCACTCCTCTCTTCTCTTGTACCCACTATAATACTTCTCTTAGTACCCTATCATATGCCTTTTCTAAATCTATGAAGACCATATGTGATAAGTGCATGAAAATGCACCCTAAATACTGCTTTTGATTTATATAATATTAAAATATTTAAGCTTTAATTAAACAATTCCATTATTTTTATTCAGAATATTTTTAATTGGAATTTGTCTAATTTTAGTTTAATTACTTGCAAATGAAAAGCAGTGTAAAGAGCTACACAAAAAGATACCATTTTCAGCCAATTTAGGCCACTAAACCGAGCCACACAAGCCAAAAAGAGAGAAGAGCCGTGTTAGCCAAATAAGCTGCCAAGCCGAGCCAAAGTGTGTGGGCCCAGCTCTTCCTGCATTCCGCCAGCACTCCACGCGCACGTCATCAGCACGCATGACTCCCGAGCGCGCGTCTTCACTCCACGCGGTTATCGGCGTGTCCAAACTTCCAACCATGAGGGACTTGCACCTGCGATGCCAGCTTGACTTCCTAATAAATACACGCCAGTTGTCCGAGTAGGCTCCAGCTGTCTCCAACCGCCAGCGCCCTTCCTTTTCTCCGCGCGCGACACGTGGAAATTTAATCCACTTCCTCTAACCAAGCTTTGACACGTGTCTAGAGGGTGCTGGATCCGAATTTCTTCCCCAAAAATCAAAGCAATTGTCAGATTTTCTCCTCAAATCATATATTTGATTTCTCCTAAATTATGTGTAATTTTATTTTCTTTCTTCTTCTTTTGTATTTTTCCATTTTTTTATTTGTTCTCTTATTTAATAGGCAATCTCTGAACACTATAAATAGGGGGGTTAGCCTAAGATTTTTGTAAGTTTTTAATATTCAATTTTCTGTTATCTTGCTGTCAGTCTCATATTTTCTCTCTAGAACTTGCGAGAATGTTTTACAAGCTAGACTAGAGTTCTCTTGGTGAGGTTAAAAAAAAACTTTTGTTGAGTAACCCAATTTGGGCTTTTGATTCCTTATGCTGTAAAGTTCAATATTCGAATGCATTAAATATCATCTATCTTTCATTTATTTTTCAAAATATGATGTGCTAATTTTTATATAAGTTCAATCACGCTTTTCTAATGTAATTATGTCATGCACTATTATGTTATTCAAATTATTTTACAAATTGTCTTTTACTGCAATATTGTCAAATTGATATATTGTCGATTTTAGATAACTTGTAATAATAATATTTTCGGAGTTAACATAGAGATTTAATTTATTCGATCTTTTTATTTTTGTGAATCAAAACAACATTAAGGATTCTCGACACCTTACCGTTTTTATTACTGAATTTCCTTCATACAAATTTTCTCCTTTTTATTTTATTTGCTACAAAAATCTCAAAAACTCTTCTTTTTCTTTAATTCACTTGTTATTTATTTTTCTTTAATGCTCTTATTCTGTTAATCTTTCTTGTTTATTTTGTTACTTCTTTATAGATATGACCGCCATTCTGTGCTACAATTGACCGCTTGTGAACAACACTTTTAGGCTTTAATCAAATTTTAGCGTCGTTACCGAGGAGATGCTACTAGCAAGACTGATAAGTAGATTTTTTGAGCCGAAGAGGTAAGTCTACATCTTTTTTAATTATTATTTTCTTTGTTATTAAGCTGTGTTATGGTTATTAGTCTTTGTCTAGCCTTTAATTCACGTTCTGTAGTAGATTAGTACTTTAATTTGTTTTAACCTTTTTGTTTCATTTTTTTTCTTGTCGTTTCTTATTTCAAAAAAAAAAAAAAAAAAGTTTCCTCTTAATATTTGCTTTTAGTTGTCTGTTAGTTTCGTTATTATAGGATTTTGTTAGTTTTTCTTTATTTGTTTATTTAATTTTTTTTCTTTGTCAACTATCGTAGGTATTAGTTTTTTTTTATTTTGTTTTCTTATTTCTCATTTAATTGTTTAGGATTTTATTGCCATTTTATTTAATAGCGTAGTGTGAGATTTTCCTTTTCAGTTATTAGAATAATTGTGATTTGATTTTGTAATCTTTTACTTTTGATAAATTAGGATTTTATTTTGTTTCCCCATTTGTATATTTTAATTGTTGACTCTTATATTGTTGCCTAATTTAATTTTTTCTTTTATAGTTTTCATTAATTCTTAGGATTATAATTAGGATTGTAATTAATTGACTATTCTTAATCTAGGAATTTAATTTGGTAGATTTAGGCCTTTGACTTCAGGAATAGTTGCCATTGATTAGATTTCATTTCATAATTTATTCAATAAAATTTAATAATTAGTTTTGAGGATAATTGTGTGGTTACGAGGAAAGTACAATCTGAGGGAGTTCTGTCTAGGAAAGTTGGTACTTAAGTGGGCCTCGCCTCACCAACCTTTCCTGAGAACGTTGCTCTGTCTAGGAGGCTATTCATTGAGCCAAGAGCTATAGTATTTCCTGGGAGCACTCTCGGTGGTTAAAATTTATGTTACTATATAATTTTTTTCTTTTGTTTCGATTAAAAATAAAAAAAAACAAAAAAAAAATTAAAAAATTCAAAATTAAAAAAAAGCCGCTTAAGGTGAATGCATCAGTATAGAGACGAACTAAAGAGATTTGCTCGACGTCCAGACATAGAAACCCCTAGTGAAATTCTATCCGACTAGTCTTCTACGCCTCTATCTTCACACTCGTTGTTGGAATTCGTACTTCAAAATCTATTCGCAATGGCACAACATGAGGAAGTTCAGCAGAGGACGTTACAAGACTACCTGCACCCAATGCGCACGGCCACCCCATCTTGCGTCATGTTCCCACCGAATGCACCGCCTATGGATTTATGTCGGGCATGATTGCACTTCTCCCAACCTTTCACGGGTTATAGAACGAGAACCCATATGTACACATCTGGGAGTTTGAATAGGTGGTGGCCACCTTCTACAGCCGTGTTGAGGCCGCAAACACCGTCAGATTGAAGTTTTTCCCTTTCTCTCTGAAGGACAAGGCCAAAAGCTATTTGTATTCTCTTACACCTTGGTCTATTGGCATGTGGGAAGAAATGACGACGACATTCTTCAACAAGTATTTCCCACACCATAAGACCAACAATTTGAAACGACAGATCTCAACTTTCGCTCAGAAGGAAAACAAAACTCTTTATCAAGCTTGGGAGCGTTTTAAAGATCTATTAAATCTGTATTCCCACCATGGGTACGAAAGTTGGCGCCTTGTAAGCTATTTTTACGATGGACTCATAATCTGAGAACGCCAATTTGTTGAGATGATGTGCAGCGGGAATTTTCTCTATAAGGATCCTAACGAAGCTATCAAGTACCTGAATGAGTTAGCTGAGAATGCCCATACTTGGACTGGAACGAGTGCTACTGAGAGCACCAGTAGGTCCCGACCATCTAGAGTTTATCATTTGAGGGAGGAGGACAGCCTCAAGGCCCAAGTCGAAGCTTTGACAAAACAAATCGAGACCATCAAAAGTAAAGAAGGTAAAGGAATCCACATGGTGGCGAGGATAGAGGCACATGGGCCATGTTTTGTTTGTGGTGGAGAGGGCGCCTTGGGCGTATACAAAAAACCTTATACACCTTTCCTGGAAACTTACAATCCTGGTTGAAAAAACCACCCGAACTTCAGTTGGCGAGATTCGAACCAACATGCACAATCATTTGGAGGGAAATGGAAATCAGAGCAACAATCTCAACCACCAAGGAAATATTTTGCGCCTCAGAATAACATGCAGCCGAAAGAGAATTCTCTAGAGGATACCCTAAAAGCTCTTATGGACACGCAAAATAAGAGGAATCGAAGGGTTGATTCAATGCTCGCGCAATTAGTGGAAGAGAACAAGGAAATAAAAAGTCAGATCACAAAACTGATAGAAACTCTAACCGTTTAGGAGCGCGGTAAATTTCCATCACAAGGCCAGTCCAATTTGAGAGGACAACACATGGCTCGAACTTTCAACTCTAAAGGTTAAAATATCAAGGAAGTTAACGCCATCTCTACTTGAAGTGGTAAGAATTTGGACACACCATCAACAAGTACAACCACTTCGAGGAATGAAGAATCAACTCAGGAGAAAGAAGAGCCGACAAAAATTCTGGTAAACGTGCATTTTCCCCAAGTGCTCCGACCTACTGGGAAAGTGCCAGAAAATCAAAGTGAGATCCTGGAGCACTTGACACAATTGAATATCAATCTTCCCTTACTACGTGTGATCAAGTAAGTGCCGGCTTACGCCAAGGTTATAAATGATCTGTGCAGCATGAAAAGGAAGCACCACATCATGAAGACTGCATTCTTGATGGAACAAGTAAGTACGATGATTGAGCAAAAGACACCGCCAAAGTATAAGGACCTAGGTTGTCCCACCATTTCCTGCCAGATTGGGACACATGAATTCGGCCAAGCGTTACTAGACCTAGGATCGAGCATTATCCTCATGCCTTATTCAGTCTACTCGCAATTGGGTCTTAGAGAGATTAAGCCCACATCTGTGGTTCTACAACTGGCTGATAGATCCGTTAAGAGACCACGGGGAATAGTGGAAGACGTTCTGTTACAAGTTGACAAGTTTTATTACCCCGTAGACTTTCTTGTGTTGGATACAAAATCTGTGGTGAATATAGAGTCATCCATTCTCATCATTCTAGGAAGACCTTTCCTTGCCACAGTAAGCGCACTTATCAATTGTAGGAATGGTCTCATGAAGATATCTTTCAGGAATATGACCCTTGAGGTGAATATATTTCATATTCAAAAGCAACCACGTGATGACGACTAGTGTTAGCAGACTTTCATGATAACCACGCTCGTCGAGGAGGAGGTTCAGCTAGAATATAACTCGGATGGTCTTGAAAGCCTCCTCTAAAAATCTGAATCTGAGAGTTTCGGTCCTTGTAAACTGGCTAACATTTCTATCATTTTCAAAGAATCACAGGACAGAGGAACCAAGTTTGGGCCACTATGTTTTGAAGACCTCCCAATAGAAAGAGAAAAACCGAAATCATCCACCGAGGAGGCCCCAAAAGTCAAGCTAGCCTAACTATCTGAGAGCTTAAAACATGCGTTCTTGGGAGATAAAGGTACATTTTTAGTCATCATCTCATCTAAACTCGATGCATCGCAACAACAAAGATTGATCGATATGCTGAGAAAGCACAAATCTGCATTGGGTTGGACGATTGCTGACATTAAGGGAATTAGCCCGTTAATTTACTCTCATCGCATTCATTTGGAATAAGGGACTAATCCGCGAAGAGAGCCCTAAAGACGCCTGAATCCAACCATGAAGGAAGTAGTTAAAAATGAAGTTTTGAAATTGTTCGATGCTAGCATTATTTATCTCGTTGCTGATAGCACGTGGGTTAGTCCAACCCAGATAGTGCCAAAGAAATCGGGGGTTAATGTGGTAGAAAACGAGAAAGGGGCTCAAGTTCCTACAAAGGTTGTGACTAGTTGGCGCATGTGTATCGACTATCGTAAGCTTAACACATCCACTCGTAAAGACCATTTTCCACTTCCATTCATCGATTAAATCTTTTAACGTGTGGCACATCATCCTTTCTATTACTTTCTTGATGGCTATTCGGGGTACTATCAGATAGAGATAGCATTAGAAGACCAAGATAAGACCACATTCACATGTCCTTTTGGTACCTATGCCTTCCAGCGAATGTCATTCGGACTGTATAATGCACCGGCCACATTTTAGAGGTGTATGATGAGTATTTTCAGCGACATGATCGAGAAATGCATGGAAGTGTTCATGGATGATTTGACAGTTTTCAGAGATTCATTCGACACATGTCTTCTCAACTTGGAAGCAGTTTTGTAAAGATGTGAAGAGAAGGGTCTCGTGCTCAATTGGGAGAAGTGTCATTTCATGGTGTCATCTGGCATAGTTCTTAGGCACATTATTTTTGAAAGAGGAATCGAGGTTGACCGCTCTAAGGTTGAACTCATTTCTAACTTGCACACCCTCAAGGCCGTTAAGGATGTTTGATCTTTTCTAGGGCACGCTGGATTCTACAGGAGGTTCATTCAAAACTTTTCATCTATAGCCAGACCGCTAAGCAACCTCCTAGCAAACGATGATGTGTTCCACTAGACACAAGAGTGTGAGGACGCATTCCTAACACTCATCGCAAAACTGACTTCTGCCCTTATTATGCAGTCACCAGATTGGAGTTTAATTTTTGAGATCATGTGTGATGTAAGTAACTACGTTATGGGGGGCGTTCTTGGTCAACAGAGGGTGGGAAAGCCTTTTGTTGTCTACTACGCAAGTTCTACTCTGATTAGTGCTCAGATGAACTACTCAACTACTAAAAAAGAGTTGCTTGTTGTAGTATTTGCTCTCGACAAGTTCTGTGCATATTGTTGGGAATGGTGTCCTAGAATCATGAGATGTAATAGGACATTTATTATTTATTTAATAAAAGAATTTATTCATCATTTTATGTGTATATATATATATATACATATATATATTTGTGAATATTTTATGAATATCAATGAAAATTTCATGATTATTTATGTGACCTTAAACATTGTATATAAGTGTTATATGCAAGAGGATAATGTTTAAGGATAATAATCAAAAAGTAATGTTCATAACGAATTTAATTAAAGTTTAGAATCTTTAATTAAAACATTACTAATACATGTCATTCCCATATCGAATGGAACGGTGTTATCCGCACTGTTAATATGATGAGATATTAAATGCGTGTATTTCGCATAATAAGATTGTGTGGAACATGGACACATATACAATATGAATTTCTAATAATTTCTGTTAAATAAGATTATGTGGAACAGGGACACAGACACAATATGAATTTCTAATAATTTCTGTTAAATAAGATTATGTGGAACAGGGACACAGACACAATATGAATTTCTAATAATTTCTGTTAAGTATAGAAATTCTAATTGAGTATACCGATGGTCATATATATAATGATCTTAATCCTAAGTTCTTAACAAACTCCTATTTATGGATTTGTGTCTCTTTATTTACTCAGTACGGATTTTGAGACCCTGAATCCTATTCCTTGTATTTTGAAGACATGATGAAATAGGTAGCCGGGAATGTTATTATACGAGACGGAATCCATTCCTTCTTTAGAAAGAAGTAGATAAATAATTCTCTTGAGTGTTGATTCGGTACTTGGATTAGTAAGAGCGCTCTAGTTCATGAATGTGTTTTATGAATCACTATCCATTAGAGAATCAATGGTACTCAAGGATGAAGATATAATTAGAGAGGTTAACGGATTTTACATAGCTCTAATTATGAATTATTTATGGAGGATTGATCTATATGCAGTGACTATATCAAATGGATACTTCACAGTTTAGAAGTAATTTATGTCTATAATTTCGAGAGTGCAATTCCAAGTTTATAGTTTAGTAACTATTAGAATTAATAGAATTAATTAATTATTAATTTTATTGGAGCTCGGAATTATAGATCCATTAATCCCCGCGTCGTCCTTGTAATTCTACCAGACACAAAGGGCAAAATGGGAATTTTAGACACCAAAAAATAATTGATTGAGAATTAATTATTATTTAAATAATGAGATTATTTAAATTTGAATTGTGAACATAATTTAAATTTATCCTTTTAAACTTATTTGATAAGTTGTTCAATTTAGAATTCAAATTAATTTAAGTTTAACTTAAATTGGAATTTGAATTTGAATTAAAATTGGACTGCAAAATAAATGATGATTTTCTTTGTCTTCCCTATCTGTATTTGGCACCTACCACAGGGATAGGATCACCTAGGTTGGCCGGCCATCTTGAGGATAAGGAGTAGGAGACTTTTGTTTCAAATTCAAATAGGAGATAATTAACAAGCTTTATCTTGGAGATAGAGATTGGATTCATTCTAAAAGTTTGACTTCTACTATATAAATAAGAGAATGATATAAAATTGTGAGGCACAATTTTTTGACCTATTTTTCTAGGTGTGGCCTAAATTCTCTACAGAGTGAGAGGAAAAATATTTTTCTCCAAAATTTCCACATCGTGCATGTGTTAGTGTTTGTGGAAATTCGAGTGTTTATGTGTCTACACACACATAGTCGTAGATTCTAGGAATTGATGTGGAAGACATTGGTTTTCTAAACACAAGGCTTTGAAGCAAGGATTGTTCGAGGTCAAATAACTCAAGTTATCATCCTAATCAGCCGCCAGGTATTATTCCTAATTGCGTTCTTAATAAATAAATTAATGTGATTAATTTATTCGTGCATAAATTAATATAATCTATACAGTATCTCAAAGGTTTTATGAAATTTTTTTATACTTGATCCGCTATCCCCACGCTTCCGCATCCGAATTCGATTCAGAAACCATCACATATCCGATTGGTTCACCCATCACCATCTTCACAGATCATGCTACCCTTAAGTACCTTCTCTCTAAAAAGGATGCTAAGGCGCGTTTAATTAGGTGGATCCATCACCATCTTCACAGATCATGATGCCCTTAAGTACCTTTTCTCTAAAAAGGATGCTAAGGCGCGTTTAATTAGGTGGATCATTCTTCCTCAGGAATTTGACTTGACAATCAAAGATAAGAAGGGAGTCAAAAATGTGGTGGCGGACCACTTATCTCGTCTTGAGTTTAATGATTCTGTCAAAAGTCCTGCTATTAGAGATGACTTCCCCGATGAACATCTCTTCGCCGTCACTAAGATGCCATGGTATGCTCACATTGTTAACTACTTGGTGACGGGTGAGATTTCATCTACCTGGAGTGCACAAGACAAGAGGAAGTTTTTGGTCGAGGTTTGTAACTTTTATTGGGATGACTCATATCTTTTTAAGTACTGCCCTGATCAGATCATGAGACGATGCATCTCGGATGATGAAGTATCTAGTGTCCTAAACTTTTGCCACAATGATGCGTGTGGCAGTCATTTTTCTGTGAAAAAGACCGCCGCGAAGATCTTGTAGTGTGGTCTCTATTGGCCCACTTTGTTCAACGACACCAATGAATTCTATCATTCCTGTGAGAGGTGCCAAAAGCTAGGTGTTTTGTCCCGTCGCCATATGATACCTTTGAACCCAATTCTCATGATAGAAATATTCGACTGCTGGGGGATAGAGTTTCTCAGACTATTTTCAACTTCTTATGGATTCCTCTACATACTCATCACTGTGGATTACGTGTCTAAGTGGGTAGAAGCCGCAGTGTGCCGGAACAATGATAATACCACTATTGTGAAGTTCTTAAAAGAAAATGTGTTATCTGGATTTGGAATGTCGCGTCCCATCATCAGTGATCAAGGCACCTATTTCGGCAACCGTTCTTCTGAGGCTCTGATGTGCAAATATGGTGTGGTTCATAAAGTTTTGACTGCCTATCACCCACAGACAAATGGCCAACATGGAGATTAAGCAAATTCTGAAAAAGACGGATAATCCCAATCGTAAGGATTGGTCTCTGTGCCTTCCAGACTCACTTTGGACATACCGCACTGCTTGAAAAAGGCAACTTGGGATGTCTCTCTACCGGCTTGTCTTTAGAAAAGCCTGTCATCTACCTGTAGAGCTCGAACATAAGGCTTATTAGGCTACCAAAGCCCTCAACTTTGATCCCAGCACTGCAGGTATCAATCGGAAGCTCCAACTTTCCGAAATCGATGAGTTAAGGAACGATGCTTATGATAATTCCAGGATCTACAAGGCAAAAATGAAAATGGCTTATGACAAGCAGATCCTGAGGAAGAACTTTGAGCCAAATCAGCGGGTTCATCTCTATGATTCCTATTTGCATCTCCACCCCGATAAGTTGAGGTCACGGTGGACTGGCCTGTTCGTAGTGAAACGCGTTTTTTCCAATGGTATTGTTGAGGTTGAGGACCCCCGATGGGAGAATCTTCAAAGTAAATGGCCAGCGTCTGAAGAATTACGTAGAGCAGGTGAACCAGGTTAAAGAGATCATTCTCGACGACCCCATTTACCAGCCCTGAATAGTTTGCTCACATCTCCTGTACTATATTTTCATTTTCTGTTTTCTTTGCTTCTTTTTACATTTTTTATATGTGTTTTTGGAGAATTATATCAGGAAGCTTGGGTTGTGCTAATATGTGGAATGCTCATTGTCTAGGTGTATTCTTTCTCAATATTTCAATAATTTTTGACACTGAGGGCACTGTTTGATTTTGGTTGGTGGTGGTGAGCATATTCATGCGTAAGAATGATTTTTGTCATGTTGATATTTGGGTTAAAATTTTTACAAAGTTGTCTGAGTATGATTCAAAATGATTGGTTTGGGTCGATTTTTCATGTCTTAGTTGTTGGTCTCCAAATTGAATTCGGATGCGGAAGCGTGGTGCGGCGGGGTGGGAGGCGGATCGTGTATAATAAAAATTTTCATAAAACTTTTGAGATACTCTATAGATTATATTAATTTATGCACGAATAAATTAATCTCATTAATTCATTTATTAAGAACTCAATTAGGAAAAATACCTGGAAGCGGACTTGGATGATAACTTAAGTTCTTTGACCTCGAACAATCCTTTAGAAAATCAAATTCTTCCATGTCAATTCCTTGATTCCACATAGATGTGTGTGTGGGCACACGTGAGACAAAACAGGTTCCAAAAACACTCAAATTTCCACAAACACCAACGCATGCACGATATGGAATTTTTGGGAGAAAAAATTTTCCTCTCACTCTCTCTTGAGAATTTCGGCCAGCCTTAACTATTAGGGCAGAAAAATTATTTTCAAAAGTTGTATATACAATTTTCTATCATTCTCCTATTTAAAGAGTAGAAGTCAAACTTCAAAAAGGAATTAAATCTCTATCTCCTATTTGAATTTGGAACAAAAAATCCTCCTCTTCATTATCCTATTGCGGCCGGCCATCCTTGGGATTTTCTCCCTTGTGTGTGGCGCCAACATGCAGATAGGGAAGGAAGAGAAATCATCCTTTATCCTGTAGTCCAATTTTAATTCAAATTCAAATTCGAATTTAAGTCAAACTTAAATTAATTTGAATTCTAAATTGAACAACTTATCAAATAAGTTTAAAAGGATAAATTTAAATTATGTTCATGATTCAAATTCAAATTTAAATAATCACATTATTTAAATAATAATTAATTCTCAATTAATTATTTTTCGAGTATTTAATTTTAGAATTTCATAATTCTAAAATTTCCATTTTGTCCTTTGTCTCTGGTAGAATTATAAGGACGACGCGAGGACTAATGGACCTATAATCCCGAGCTCCAATAAAATTAATAATCAATTAAACACTTTAATTAATTAATTAATTCTATTTATTCCAATAGTTACTCCACTATAAACTTGGAATTGCACTCTCAAAATTAGAGACAT
>NW_010357248.1:550936-551548 GCF_000414095.1 Morus notabilis
CATGGAATTTTCATTGATATTCATAAAATATTCACAAATATATAAATATCCTATTACATCTTATGCTTCTAGGACACCATTCTCAACAATCTCCCACTTGTCCTAAAGCAGGTAGAATATGTCTCCAATCCTGAAACTTTCTAGGTATCTATGACTGACCTATGTCTGGAACAACTTCTAGATTAGTTAAGAATTTGTAGAGTCAGGTTGCTTTCTTTTGCTGCTTCACAAGCGGCTACACATTAACTCTTAATGATAGAATTAGCAATCACACTTTACCAACAACCTTTCTTCCCATGACTCCTTCACCTAGTGTGAACACAGATTTGGATGTTGACTCTTAAAATCCATGCATGACTCATAGTCAAAGTCTATGTATCCCGTGAAAGACAACTCTTTCAATAACTAAACTATCTTATAGTTTCTTATTTTCCTCATACACTTAAGGATGCACTACACGGCTACCCAATGATCGAATCTTGAGTTCAATTGACAACGACTGACCACTCCCACTGAACATCAGATATTCGGGCTTATAAAGAATAAGAACATCTTCTTTTCTTTCATTTGAAACATCTTGGTTTTGATCAAATCCATAAGACTTAATAGCCT
>NW_010357248.1:551600-553062 GCF_000414095.1 Morus notabilis
TCAAGATAGTCATTCAGAAAAGTTGTCTTGACATCCATCTGCCATATCTCATATTCAAAATATGTTGCTATGGCGAAGAGTATCCGGATGAACTTAAGCATGGCTACCGGTGAGAGAGTTTTCTCATAGTCAACTCCATCTTTCTAGGTGTAACCCTTAACCACTAGCCTTTCTTTATAAGTCAGTACTTTTTCATCCGCTCATCTCTTTCTCTTGAAGATCCACTTGCATCCAATGGGTTTTACCCTTTTAGGTAGATCTACAAGTTGCCAGACTGAGTTAGAGTACATGGACTCTATCTCGAGTTTCATAGCTGCTTGCCACTTTTCCTTATCAAAATCATCCATCGTAGCCTTAAAGGTCAACGGATCCTCCTTACTGTCATCAGCAATGACGATCTATGCTTCCTCAGTATACCGGTCAGGTAACTCCCACTACGACGAGGTGCCATAAGAGTTTGATTAGGAATCGTGGTCATTCTTAGCGTTCCAACAACTCTTGTCGGTTGTGGTCCAATCTTATTGGAAAGTAACTTTTCTAGAACTGCTTTACTTCTGGGCTTGATAACTATCATATAGTCATGCTCTAGAAACATGGCATTTGTCAATATAAATACCTTTAATTCTTATGACTATATAAAATAATCATTCTCTTGTCCCCATTGCATATCCCACAAACATGTATATTTTTTATCTTGGTTCCAACTTCTCAGTCTATTGTTACATCACATGAACCGGACACCCCCATATGCGAATATGCTTCAAAACTGGCTTTCGACCATTCCACAACTCTAGGGGTGTCTTTGATACAGACTTAGATGGTACTAGATTCAGAATATACATGGTGGTTCTTAGGGCATAACCCCATAACGAAGCAGGAAGTGAAGAATAACTTAACATTGATCTTATCATGTTGAGCAAAGTCTGATTTCTCTTTTCGGCTACACCATTTTGCTGTGGTGTACCGGGTGTAGTCAATTGGGATACCACAATTTCTTCAATCAAGAAATCCCATAACTCTTAGTCTAGGTATTTACCCCATCGATCTAATCGAAGTGTCTTGATTGGTTTACCAAACTGTTTTTCAACTTCTGCTCAGAATTCTCTAAACTTTCTAAAAGTTTCAGATTTCTATTGCATTAGGTAAATATAACCATATCTCGAATAATCATCAATAAAAGTGATGAAATATTCGTAACCTCCTTTATCTTGGACGTTTAACGGTCCACATACATTCGAATGTATTAGCTGAAGAGGTTCAGTGGCTTTTTCTCCTTTCGACATGGAAGGCCCCGTGGTCATTTTGCCTCCCATACAAGATTCATAGGCTGGAAGCTTACTAACTTTTAGTGCGCGTAAAGAACCATCATTTACCAGTCTTTAAATCTTGTTTAGGCTAATATGACCAAGTCTAAGATGCCACATATATGTGTTATTTATCGTGAGAGATCCTTTACTTCTTA
>NW_010357248.1:553090-554871 GCF_000414095.1 Morus notabilis
ATTTCGCAGTGAGCCAGGCATCGGTTTAAACGATATAAACCATTTTCCAAATATCCAAAACATATATCGGAACAATTCCGAAAGATGTGGACTCTAGATTATTATTAAAGGAAATTGCTCAAATAATTTAGAATTAGAAATCAAATTTCTCTTTATGCTTGGAGGGAAATAAACATTGTTCACAAAAAGATATTTCCAAAATTGAAATCTAACTTCTCCCACTGCTTTTGCCGATATCCTCGCGGTATTTCCACTTTCATCGTGTAGTCCCTGACGGTAAGTTCTTTGTAAGAACTAAAATTTTGCAAAGAAAATCAAAACATGATTAGTTGCTCCCGAATCAACTATCCAGGACGAGGAATCACCCTCTACTAAAGATGTTTCTAGAATTAGTAAATCTTATTTACTTTGATTCTTTTTCTTTGTTTAGGTGGAAATAATTTCCTTTTAAGGGTTAAAAACTTAATAAAGAAAACAAACATTATTAGTTATTCCTGAATCAACTATTCAGGATAAGGAATCACCCTTTTTACTAAAACATGTCTTTAGAACTAGCAAATCATATTTGTTTGAGTTCCTTTCTTTATTTTGGGAAACAATTTCTTTGTAAGAACTAAGACTTAATAAAGAAAACAAACATGAGCAGCAACTCCCGAATCTACTATCCAGAAATAAGGAATCACCCTTTTACTAAACATGTTTTTAGAACTAGCAAATCATATTTGCTTGATTATTTTCCTTTATTTTGGTGGAAACGAATTTCCTTTTGTCTTTTACTCAAGGCTCTTACAGTATTTAGCCAACCCTTTTGTTTTATGGATTTCCAGATACGGTATCTGATGACTGCATTATCTTATAAGCTGTCTCCATGCCTTCAGGCTTCTTGTGAATTACCACGCACAACCATAGCTAATAGTTAACTACATTGGTTTGTTAGGGACATGAGGACAATCTCCCATTTGGGATAAACTTATATTCATCACATGAATGTAAGTTGTTTATGTTACTTTACCACTTTGCATAGTTTATCTCTAGTTAGTGTTTCAGTTTCATGTAGTGAGATTTTAAGATTTGACATATTGCTGGAAATAAGTAGAATATTCATCTAATCAATTTATGTGCATGAATATCAAAACATGTGAATTTAGGCACAATTAAATATGATGCATGATGCACATGAAAAATACATAAATCATGTTTTAATTTTAGGTGCCAACGATAATTCAATTTACCACGAATATAGTGTCGCCGTAGGGTAGGTCAAAATATCGCAAATTGAACTGAGACCTTCTCAATTGATAAATATAATCAAAATATCTCATATTTTCATATTTATCAACTACCATTATTTTAGTCAAAAATATAATCAACAATTTGATTATATTTTCATGAGTGTAACCCATCGTTTCAGATTCTACAGACTTAACTCCGGAGTGCCGCCGTAGGGTAGGTCAAACCGAAAATACATCCTTGAATCCTATCGCTAGGAAGTCAACTTTGTTATTGATTCGAAAGAACACTTTCTGTAGGGAGTGCGGAATCGATGCCGCCGCGAAGCCCCTTTCGAATCTCACGGTGTTGAACTAACGATGGAGATCAGTGGGTCGTATTGTCATACAACCCTCTCCCACTCATTATTTTGCAAATATGTATTTTGTTTGAAAAACATCTCATGGTTTTCAAATCGAAAAATAAACAATTTATTTTTCAGATATATAAAATTCTAAAATTTAACTCTTAAATTCAATTTCACATTTAACATTATTTTGCAAATCAATTTT
>NW_010357248.1:555068-555430 GCF_000414095.1 Morus notabilis
TATCAACATAAAATATAAATATATGCAATCGGCTATTGAGATGGATTTGACTGGGTCCCATGGAAATTATAAATCACAACCAAATCGAACAAATAACTAATTACAATAATTATTTTCTTCCGTTACATCAACGGGTCTTCAATTTTTGAACTTTTCATTCTTTGGCTTCGTTCTTCGTCTTCGGGTCAGATTTGACCTTACTCGGGGTCCGAAACTCTTCCGGGTCTGTCAGCACGCATTACGAGGATTTTGGATAACCTCGGGTCCATTCGAGGTCCAATTCCCCAATCTGGGCTGCCAGCTGTGCACTCTGGCCGCGCGCTGTGTGCGGCCGCGCGGTCTGACCGCACGGACTGGCCGCG
>NW_010357248.1:556107-556668 GCF_000414095.1 Morus notabilis
GGTGCGGATCGTGTATAACAAAAATTTTCATAAAAATTTTGAGATACTTTATAGATTATATTAATTTATGCACGAATAAATTAATCTCATTAATTCATTTATTAAGAACTCAATTAGGAAAAATACTTGGAGGCTGACTCGGATGATAACTTGAGTTCTTTGACCTCGAACAATCCTTGCTCCAATCTTTGTGTTTAGAAAACCAAAGTCTTCCACATCAATTCTTTGATTCCACGTAGACGTGTGTGTGGGCACACGTGAGACAAAACAGGTTCCAAAAACACTCGAATTTTCACAAACACCAACGCATGCACGATGTGGAATTTTTAGGAGAAAAAATTTTCCTCTCACTCTCTCTTGAGAATTTTGGCCAGCCATAACTATTAGGGCAGAAAAATTGTTTTAAAAAATTATATACAATTTTCTATCATTCTCATATTTAAAGAGTAGAAGTCAAACTTCAAAAAGGAATTAAATCTATATCTCCTATTTGAATTTGGAACAAAAAATCCTCCTCTACATTATCCTATTGTGGCCGGCCATCCTTGGGATTTTCTCCCT
>NW_010357248.1:557393-573764 GCF_000414095.1 Morus notabilis
TTCATCATGTCTCCAAAATACAAGGAATAGGATTCAGGATCTCAGAATCCGTACCGAGTAAATCAAAAGACACAAATCCATAAATAGGAGTCTGTTAAGAACTCAGGATTAAGACTATCCTATATATGACTATCGGTAGACTCAATTAGAATTTCTATACTTAACGGAATTATTAGAAATTCATATTGTGTCTGTGTCCTTGTTCCACATAATCTCATTATGTGATATACACTCATTCAATATCTCACCATATTAACAGTACGGATAACACCGTTCCATTCTAAATGGGAATGACATGTATTAATAATGTTTTAATTAAAGATTATGAACTTTAATTAAATTCATTATGAACATTACTTTTTTGATTATTATCCTTAAACTTTATCCTCTTGTATATAACACTTATATACAATGTTTAAGGTTACATAAATAATCATGGAATTTTTATTGATATTCATAAAATATTCAAAAATATATACACATAAAATGATGAATAAACTATTTTATTAAATAAATAATAAATATCCTATTACATTTTATGCTCATAGGACACCATTCCTAACATTAGTTACTAAGAAATGATTTCCAGAATTTCTTTTTGCACGTGCTAAACCTTCTGGTAAGATGGATGTTAATGCGTGTCGGCTGAGAAAATTCCCAAGTTTAAGTGCTTTATTTTTTGTGAGTTAAGAGAGTGGAGAAAATGACTTTTGAACCTTCATTGATCTTTTGAGCTGATAAAATCATTGTTAGAATATCATTACATGACTAGTGGTATGCTTGGTGTATATGCTTGAGGGATGAATTTTGGGTTAGATAGGAATGATCTTATATAATAGAGCCTCATTTTTTATCTTTCATTAAAAAAAAAAAATTTTGAGCCAGAGCAACATTTCACAGATCCAGTAGTTTGGTTGTAATCACATTTGATGCTATATAGTTGTTTATCAAAAGAACACTTTTCTACACTCACTTCATTATTGCAGGTTGTCTCTTGCCAAAAAAAAAAGAAAAAAAAAGAAAGAAAAAAGGGGTAATTATTTTCCTATGCTTTTTTGGCTCTTTATTCGTTTATGTAAATTTCTGTTTGACCTGAATGAAATCCCAAAAGCTGATTTGTGGTAAGAATGGTGGAATGTTCTAGCAGTTGATTAACCCATCTTTTGATCAATGTTCGTTTGATTGTTTGTCCTAAATTTTACCTTCCTCACATTAAGCGTTGATTTTTCTATTTCTAACTCCATCAGAGAACCTTTCACTCAACTATTTCTGACACATGTGAGATTAATGGAGTTGAGACTTCTGCTTGGTGAATTTTTCAAAAGCTGCATGTGTTATGGTCAGCGGTAAGAAGGTTATGGTTTGGAGCACACACACAAAACACTGGAGTTATGACTTAAATAATCTTGACAGTATCTTTTGACTTCTTAGTTGCACTTTGTTTAAAATACTCAGGTGACTAAGCGAGTTGAGACTCAGATTTTTATGTGTGACATGATTTCTCTTGCTCTTGCATTGCTAAGGGACAAGTAATAAGCTGGTTGGGGGTTGTGATAAGTGCATGAAAATGCATCAGAAATATTGCTTTTAATTTATATAATATTAAAAAATTTTAATTGAAATTTGTCTAGTTTTTGCTTAATTATTTACATATGAAAAGCTGTGTGAAGAGCTACACAAAAAGATACCATTTTCAGCCAATTTAGGCCACTAAGCCAAGCCACACAAGCCAAAAAGAGAGAAGAGCCGCGTTAGCCAAATAACCCGCCAAGCCGAGCCAAAATACGTGGGCCCAGTTCTTCCTGCGTTCCGCCAACACTCCACGCACGCGTCATCAGCACGCATGACTCTCGAACGTGCGTCTTTACTCCACGCGGTTACCGGGGCGTCCAAACTTCCAACCATGGGGGACCCGCACATGCGATGCCAGCCTGACTTCCCAATAAATGCGCGCCAATTATCCGTGCGGGTCCCAGCTGTCTCCAATCTCCAGCGCCCTTCCTCTTCTCCGCACGCAACTTGTGGAAATTTAATCCACTTCCTCTAACCAAGCTTTGACACGTCTTCAGAAGGTGCTAGATCCAAATTTCTTCCCCAAAAATTAGAGCAAATTGCCAAAATTTATCTTCAAATCATATATTTGATTTCTCTTAAATTATGTGTAATTTTTTTTTCTCTTCTTTTGTATTTTTCCATTTTTTTATTTGTTTCTTTATTTGACAAACAACCTCTGAACACTATAAATAGGGAGGTTAGCCTAAGGTTTTTGTAAGTTTTAATATTTAGTTTTTTGTCGTCTTGTTGTTAGTCTCATATTTTCTCTCTAAAACTTGTGAGAATTTTTTACAAGCTAGGCTAGAGTTCGCTTGGTGAGGTTAGAGATGAGCTTTTGTTGAGTTACCCAATTCGGGCTTTTGATTCCTTGTGCTGTAAAGTTCAATATTCGAATGAATTAAATCTCATCTATCTTTCATTTATTTTTTAAAATATTGTGTGCAAATTTTTATATAAGTTCAGTCACGTTTTACTTGTGTAATTATGTCCTACACTATTCTGTTATTCAAATTATTTTGTAAATTATCTTTTACTGTAATATTGTCAAATTGATATATTGTCGATTTTGAATAACTTGTAATAATAATATTTTCAGAGTCAACATAGAGATTTAATTTATTCGATCTTTTTATTTTTGTAAATCAAAACTTGAATTGGTGAACGAAACATTAGGGATTCTCGACACCTTACCGTTTTTATTATTGAATTTCCTTCATACAAATTTTCTTCTTTTTATTTTATTTGCAACAAAAATCTCAAAAACTCTTCTTTTTCTTTAATTCACTTGTTATTTATTTTCCTCTAACACTCTTATTCTGCTAATCTTTCTTGTTTATTTTGTTACCTCTCTGTGGATACGGCCGCTCTTCTGTACTACAATTGACCACTTGTGAACAACACTTTTGGGCGTTAATCAATATCTTTCTTAGTTATTCTATACATTTCAATCAGCATCCTAAGAAATAAAATAGCCTCCATGGTTGATCTACCAGGCATGAACCCAAATTGGTTACCTGAGATGGTAGTTGTGGCCCTTAATCTCTTTTCAATAACTCTCTCCCAGAGTTTCATAGTGTGATTTATCAGCTTTATGCCCCTATAGTTATTACAATTTAGCGCATCTCTTTTATTCTTAAAAATGAGAACGAGAATATTTTTTCTCCAAACATCGCGCGTATGCTTCTTCTTTAGTATCTTGTATAGTTTTAGACTTTTTTTTTAAGCCCAAAACTATACAAACGAAAAAAAACATACTTAGGAAATCCCACGGTTGACCCAGAAAATTATGTATATATACATATTTTTTTAAATGACTGCAAGAAAATTAGTATTTTAAAGGACTGAGAAAATTATTTAAGTAGTCATACGTCTCAGAAAAGTTATTTTAATAGGAGTATATATTTAAAAAATAAAAAATGGACCGAAATATTTGTTTCAATTAAAACATGTGTTTAGGTTGAGTTTGAGTGTCAGACACGTACATCACATTTTGAAATAAAATAAAATATTCGGCAAATAAATAGAAAATTAACTATGGGGCGTGATGAGAAAATAGTTGTTGAAAATCCTGTCGGCTGTAGGGAACAAAAATGTTTCGATTGTAACACGTTGTTTCAATTGTAATTTTAGGCCTAATGAGAAAATAAAATTCATCCACTTTCTTATAGTAATTACCAAGTTGTAACAGTTTGCAACCCAAAATAATTGGACAATGAGTCATTGTTGTCAAATGGGCCCGGCACGTTTGATGGGCTAGGGCTGCGCCGCGGCTTCTCAGCCCTCGGCCCAAGTCCGGCCCTAGCCCTTGAAGCCCTGAGGCCCAGTCCAAGCCCAGTTCGGCCCAAGCACGTGTTCAGCTTGCGATACGGCCCTTGTTCGGCCCGGCCTAGGCACGTGTTCTGCCAGCGAAACGGCCTTGCCATTAGGCCTGTCACGGGTTGACCGTTGGGCACGCGAAGGGCCCAATGGTTACAAGTTGAAAATCCACCCTAAAAAATTCTATAAATACCCCTTAATCCTACCATAAATTCCACACAACAATTCACTCTCAACTTCTTATCACACTCTCATTCTATCTCTCATCTTGTCTCTTTGATAGTGATTCTAAGCTTTTCTCTCTCGATTGCTTATTTTCTTGCTCTTTCATTTACAAAGTTCAATCAATTTTCAGAAATTCTGAAAAAAAGGTATTTAACTTATCAATTTTGTTACATAACATTGTATTACTCAAGTTTATTTATATTGTTTATTGTTTATAAATGACCGATTTAACATTAGTTTATGTTTTTTTTTCAGAAAATGGCCGCATCAAATTTTTCTGATTTCACTGCTCTCGCTGAGCTTGGTGATGAGCCATTTTACGAGGATGAAATGTTGGCCCACAACACCACCCCCACTGAACCGGAAACTGCTCTGGTTGATAATGCTTCAATGAACAATGAGGAAGTTGGGGAACGTAGCAGGGGAAAAAGACCGCAAACTTCTCCCGCATGACAACATTTCATAGAGAAGCCCCGACCAAATCTAAAAACAGATGAAATGAAAATTCATGCGGTATGTACATATTGTAAAAATCACTTTTCTCATAAAAAGGGTAGGGGTACTGGTCATCTGAATAGACATTGGAAAGCATGTCTACCGTTGCACCAAGGTGGGAGTGCAGAGTCCCACCAACAAACACTATCACTCACATCACAAGGGTTACAAAATTTTACATACAATGCACAACGTGCTCGTGAGGCACTAGCTAAATTTTTAACTTGTGCCGAATTACCTCTTTCTTTTGCAGATGATGTGACGTTTGAAGAATTCATACAGACGGCCTTCTACCCGCAATTAAACGGGTAAGTAGAAACACAACTCGTTCTGATTGCATGAAAGTGTTTTATGCAATGAGATAATCTCTAGTTGATAATTTTAGGTCTTTTAATGTTACTATATCTTGTACTTCTGATTTTTTAGAAGGGTGCAATAAAACTGGATATTTATGTGTTACGGAGCATTATGTTGACAATGAATGGATTTTACAAAAGAGAATAATAGGTTTTCGTTTATGTCCATTTCCTCATAACGCAAATGTTATTTTTGGAACAATAATGGATATTTTTGGGTTTTATGAGATAGAAAATAAAGTTTTAACTATTACTTTTGATAATGCGTTAGCTAATACGACTGCAATTAACATGTTTAAACGTAGTTTGAAACTAGCTTTTGAGGGCAAAATGTTTCATCAACGATGTGCGTGTTACATAATAAATTTAGTAGTACAAGCAGGAATTGAACATATTTCCTCTAATCTAACAAATATTAGAGAAGCTTTATCCTTCATATCTAGTTCTGGAGCTCAGCTCCAAGAATTATGACAATATTGCAGGAACAACTAGACGCACCTAAGAAAGTTTCCAACAAATGTGAGACATAGGTGGAAATCCACCTACTTAATGTTGAAGGCTGCAATTCTGTATCAACAGCTCATAACAACGTATGTGAACAGTAAGAATGATCAGCTTTTAATTTTTGATACATATTGGAAGATTGGTGAGTACTTTTTAAAATTTTTAGAAGTTTTCTACAATGCTATTGAATTACTTTCTGGAGTTTATTATCCTACTGCACATTTAGCTTTGCATCAACTATTTAATATTTCGGAAACATTTTCTTTTTATAGGGATACTGAACCTTTTGAAACTATAGTTAAGCTAATGGGAGCTAAATTTAAAAGTTATTGGTCTGGTTGTCCTATGTTGTATGTATTAGCCACCATTTTAGATCCTAGATGCGGAGTAGATGAGACCGAATCTTTGATGACTGCTACGGTAGAAAATTTAGGTATTGATATGCAACTAACTATTACTGAGGCTAGGAAAATGTTAGAAAAATTATTTAGTTTGTATGAAGCAAAATACGGAACACGTCAAAAAGAATAGGAAACTTCGACGTCAACTAGCAGTTCGAGGCCTAAAGGCTCATCGTGGACCTTCTTAAAGAAGAAATAGAGGATCGTCATCAACACAAGCGTCTACCGAACTGGTAAAATATTTTGAATCAAATTTTGTAATCGATGATGACAAACTGGACATCTTACAGTGATGGAAGAGCAAGACCAATTGTTTTCCAACACTGTCCATAATAGCCCGTGACATTCTGACAACTCCAGTGTCAACGGTAGCATTGGAGCAAACATTTAGTGTAAGCAACCGAATTCTTGACGAGAAGAGAAGCTGAATGTATCCGGATATCTTAGAGGGGCAAATGTACGTTAAAGACTGGGAAGATGCCAAAAGACGAAAACAACACTATACATATGATTCAATTCAATATTATTTTTCTAACTTAGACATAATAGAATCTTTTGGAAGCACTTAGGTTTTGTAATTTACTTATCCTAGAATATTGTACTCTTTTTTCCTTCGCTAAGGTTTTGTCTCGATCTCCCCACGGGTTTTACTTTGCAAGGTTTTTAACGAGACAATCATTTATGTGTACTTATTCATATTATCTCAATTCAATAAAATCACATCTTTTGGGGCATATGACATATTTTCTTTTAAAAAAAAATTAAATATTACAAAAAAATTTAAAAGGGCCTGGGCCCGGGCCCGGCCCTGGCCCTTATGGACGAGGGTCTGGGCCAGTGTTGGGCCTGAGGATCCTCCCTCAGGCACGACCCTGAACTGTTTAGGGTCGTGCCTGACACGGCCCAGGCCCGTCACGGGCCTGGGATTAGACGTGCCGTGTCAGCCTAGCACGGCACGTTTGACACCTCTAACAATGACTAGCAAAAGCATTTAAAGCAGTAACAGAAATTGAACTAATTTCCCTGATGATTCCTTCCTTTCAGAGTTTGAAATGTTTTATTTGTTTGTTTTAGACTTAATTGTCCACTTTCGTGTTTCTAAGTTTTGACAAGTCAGTTGCTCACTAAGGCAAACACTTGAAGCTCTTTTCTTGGAATTTTTATGCACTCTGTTCTTTCTATGAACTTTGCTAGTGGTAGTACGCACCTTTGATAGTGCAGTAATTAGAGGTCAAAGGGGGACAATTCAAGTAAATCATGTGAGAACATTTTAACATTTTGAAGAACTTAATAGAATGAGAGCTATCAAGAACACATTGAATAAATTAAAAAACTCACTGAACACAGATCAATTAGGAAACCCTAGCAGAGATAGTGTTCGAAAGACGAACTAGTAACTCTGCTGACTAACCATACTAACCCGAATCCTATTAAATTTTTGGTTTGACAAGTTGATACTTATGTTGTTATTTGATACCTGTGTTTTAACAAATTTGTTTCACCTCTTTGCTGGTTGTTCATAGGGCCTAAGGGTTTGGTTTTCTGCTTCTTGTAATTGTGATAAATTCTTATTAGTAGTTGGATTACTACCTTTGATTTATATGAGAAAATTTAAATCTCAATCTCACATAAGAAGGCTCACTCAGATATCCTCTCCAGGCGCCTCTCCAGTGCAAAATATAGGCAAATCATGTATTTAGATTTCTGCTGTGTTTATAATCTCTCTTCAAATATTTTAGGTAATTTTGGCAGCAACTTTTGCCCCACTATACAATCCCCACTGATGGTTGTATACGTCCATCATTTTTGTCGTCCCAGCAACGTGAAAATAAAGCGCCCTCTTCAGCAATAAAATTTCACTTTTACTCGATAAACTTGTGGTCCTTCTCTCGATGATTGTAAGCAAAAATTTTGTTTTGTATGTCTAAACTCAAAATGGCATAATTGATTTCACTTTCCTTGTGATCATTTTAGCTACTAAAAACAAAAAGCCCTTTAAGCTTTGTACATTATATGGGATCCGCAGAGGTCTTCAAAAGATTGAGAAATTAACAAGAATGCGTCATAAACCACGGGAAATCCCCGCTCGGGGGATGCTTCCCCGTACCTGCCCCAATTCCCTTCATAACATTCATCAACAAAAAAAATTAAAATAAGAAAAAAAAAAAAAAAAAAAAAAAAACAACTCTTGATAATTTATACAGATATACATTTATATTTTAAACTAAACATATCAGACGGGGAGTGTTCCTCCATCCACGCCCCAGCCCTAACTTGAGGATCAGAAGTTGTACACGTTGTCGAATAGGGACGACCCCCGCAGAAATATGCATCCCTTGATCCATGGTAGATAAGGAAGACAGTGCCTTTTTTTTTCAAATACTATTACAGAAATTTACTACATTTTTTGCTCCAAAGAAGAACTTGCAACTAACAAGACATTAGTGCACTGTGGAGGTGTGCTAAAACTTTTGTGTTACCAATAACCAATTCCAAAAAGTACCATCCTCGGTAGATCTTTCAATCAACAAGGGGTTGGTTACTACGGTTGCATCGTTAGTATAAGCCATCAGTGCACCAGCAAGGCACGCTAAACAAGAAGTATACTTGCCATATTCAAGGATAAATTTACCAAGAGAAGTTTCCAAATCACAACTCTAGACATGTCAAAAGTCATCAAAATATTGTGCCATTTAAAACGCCAAATATCCAAATCTAAAAAAAAAACAAAAATAGCTAGACAACAAAAGGATGTTCTAGCACCTGAGGATTGAACTCCTCTAACAATGTGATAACCAATTCACCATGTATAGCTTCATCAAGTTTTACTCCATTGTTTGAGAAACTTTAAGATGAGGGGATCAAAAAGCAGTAAGAGACCTAGGTAAACAGGTTGGGCCTTGATGCCTTGTACGTTGTCTTCAGCTTTCTAGTAGGTGGCCTAACCTTCTTAAACACCAATGGAAACTTAATTTTAGAGTTATGGAACTTCTTGGTGCTTTCCCTCTTGCAAAGATTTGCGGGAACGGTAGCCGTCTTGATGATTTGAATGCATGGATGCCTTACTCTGTGACGAGAAGCCATCTCATTATACATTTGTTCCACGGCACCATTAAGAGTTGTGTCACGGAACTCCTTGTACATATTGTGATAACCAGTTCGGCTCTCTGGTATCGCAGCCAAATTCCATAATTATCAATCTTGGTCGGATTCTTCTCAAAAAGGAGAAAAAGAGAAAAAAAAAATGAGGGAAGAGTTAAGAAAATACCAGAACTTTGACTTGGCACGGACCTCGTTGGTGGCCCAGAGCTTCATCCTGTAGATCTTGGGGGACTCGTCCTTGCCCGATGGCAGACCTCTCCCCACCACCTGGTACTGGTGAAACTGTTTCCGCCAAAAGAAAAAAAAAAAAAAAACCAAAAATCACGCCATTGTTGGCACAAATGAAGATCGAAATGTGTCCACAACAAAGCAGAAAAATGCTCTGATGAAAAAACGAAGAAAGATTTGGTTGAGAATAAGGAGTGGTTCTTCTCACCCTGAAAGTGACCATTTTTCAGAGAATGGTGGTGGTGGTGAAAGTGCAGAGCCCAAAAGATCGCCGTCGCACTCCGACTCTGGTAAGAGAATCGCATGTAGCGACTAGCGAGGGTGTCAAAACCCTTGCTAACCCTTTGGTACCCTACTAAAGTTTATGGGCCTAGGCTTGCCCTTTCCTTCCTTCCTTCAGGCCCAAGATGAAATTTTCCTCTTTTTTCCTTTTTTATTTTTTTTTAAAGAGATATGTAATAGAATTATTCTCTTTTTTTTTTTTTTCTCAGAAAACGAGATTATTAGCTATACCTTTCATAACTTTTTTTTTTAAATACTATTATATTGGGACTATGACTTGTTTTAAAATATAACAAGCGTGAGATCCGCGCGTTGCTGCAGAATGCAGTATTATATTATATGGTAGTTATATTTAAAATATATTTATATATATACATGTATTATATAGTATTGTATTACATGATAGATATAAAATTTGTACAAACATATTTATGCAGATATATAGTGTCATTATTTATAATATTTATATATATACAGAATGTACAAACTAAAAAAAGGCAGTTGTAGTCCCTGAGCATTTCATTTTTTTTAGCTGCAAGCATAAAAATGAGGAAAACGGTTGTAAATATAAGTGTTAAAAGAAATAAAGATGGTTAAATTATATAGTATGAAATAAGTATTATAAAAATATTTAAAGTGCCGTGTTCTTGGGCGTTTTGTAGATTGTCTTGTTGTTCTTGATTCAGGACTGAAAGAATGGAATAATCTGTAGATATGTTTTTGAATAAATTGATAATCTTTGTTGTGTTGAATGTGATTTACCTTGTGCCAGGTTTTTTTGGTGTTGGAGTGTGTGGATCAAATGTGGCTGGTGTTGATAGCTGTGATGATGGTATTGCCGGTGGGCTGAAAGATGTGAAAATTTTTAAAACTGTGATTAATATAATATAAATGTTATTTATGTATAGTTGCTAAAAAATTTTAAAGACAATATTTACCTATGTGGTTCTTCTGTTCCTGCAGTTAATTGTTTTGGTGGTGATGATGGAACATGGATGTCTGCAAATATTTTAGAAATTAATGTACTCATTTGGGTGCCTCGTTGTTGAAAGAAGATCTGGAAGATTTTAGATTGTCCTCGGATCTGATCGATAGCTGGCAGTATTATAAATGGATCGGTAAAGCCTTCGTCAATTGTTAGTGCAGAACATGATTTTTTTATTAATGCCTGAGCGGTTATGCCAAAAGCGATGACCTCTATGTCTCCAGTATGATCTTCAATTTGAATTGTTAATCTGTACCTGTAACATATATATATATATATATTTTAATGTTTTTAATTTTTTATTAAAGCAAATAAAGATATATAATAAATAAAAATGGTCTGGCCATAAATTTATTTACCATGGAGACGGCGTTAACTTTATATGGCCATGACTGTCGCACCACCAACCTATTCTTGCTTGTTTTAATTGTCGGTAACATCTGGGGCAAGAATTGTAGAACCATCCTTGAGACGTCGAAAAGTTTACTATTGTTGCTTTCACAATGAATTTTTCACCCTGCATAAAAGATAGAATAATGTGATTTTAAATTATTTACTAAGTATAGTAAGAAAATGATAGGAAAGTTAATAGTACTAACCAGATTATTTTGTGCATCTAATGTTTTGAGTTCGTTTATTGTTCTTCTGTTTGCCGATATTTGTTCTTCAATTGTTTGGATAGGTGTTTTTGGGGGTGGTAGGAATTCAATTTGTTGATTTTGATGGGAAAATCTGTATGTATAAAAATATGAATAAGGTCAGGAAAGTATAAATAAAATGTATGATTATTTAATATGATAAATTTATTAGAATATATTTTTTATACATGTGTGTTTACCTTGTCTTTAATGTTGTTGTTTCTGGGATATCTGGATCAATATAGAAGATTGTTGCTGATGTACTTAAAACATATGAGTTACCTTGAAATATAACAAAGTAAATAATAAATGTATGCTATTTTATTGTATATGTGTATATAAAGAAGTTATAATAAAGTAATGTTAAAAATACCTAGATACTGCTTTATTAGCATTGATAAGAAAACAACCATAATTGGTGCCTTCAATGTTTTAAGGACATGCTCATCAAACTGATCGGCTTTATGTCCCCATAGGCTTACCTGTAGTTGTTCATTTCTGTAGAAAAAAGGTTGTTTATAAAAATGAGTAATAAAATTGAACGATAAAAGTGAGGAAATATTGTATTCATGTTAAATAGTTGTAATGAATAGTAAATGTGAGGGAAAAGAGCATGAAATTATTGTACCTGATGTTTTGTATTGTTATGGATCGCCGTGCTATTGGTCTAGTGCTGACATGTGTATGCTCGAGTGCCTGGACACTTGTTAACACTCCAATAACATCTAGTATTATATATAAATAGGGAAATTTTGTAAATAAATATTCAAGAAATTTTTATAGTAATAATAAAATAAGTTAAGTATGACAGTACCTGTTAATATCTCAGTATTATTTATTCTTTGATATAGTTGGTCGAATTCTATGAAGTAGAATTTGTGAAATGGGATGTGTGGTGCGTCTTCCATAATTGGAGTAAAGGATGTTGCTCGTGCAAATTGAATCATAGCACTGTGTGGAGCGACTTTGTATGTTGGTTTATTTTCAGTAACATAAAAGTTACTAATATTGTATATATTGCCTTGTACAATTTTATGGGAAATATAGTCCGAATCTCGTGCTCGAATTGTTTCTTGTATTGCTTCATGCTGTAAATAAATAATAAGAGTAGAAATTTATTCAATATTAATAAATATTATATAAAATAATATGTAATATAATATTTTAAAATTTTAGTACCTCTTCATCAACCAGGATACAGTCAAGGCTTATCAGGCGTCCTGTGACAAAATCGTTGTTTGTCCATATTCTGCATACTCGTGCTTGTATTGTTTCATAGACTTCATTTAGTTTTAGTGCACGAATAGGTGTTGTCATATTTTCTTAATCCTGGAAAAAACAAATAAGATGTTGTTATAATGATAAATATTTTTATTGAATTTATTGTTAAAAATGTTATATTCAAAAAAATTTAATGTTATGAAGAATATAAGGTGGTATATATTTTGTATATATTTATTTATGTGATGTTTTGTAGGATTTCTTTGTAGACAATATTTTTTATATGATTAGGATAATTGTTGTTTGAATCATTGAGTAATAAATATAATCCTTTTGGATTAGTCACTTTAGATAAAGCAACATATAATTGACCATGGCTAAATATTTGATTTTCTAAAAATAGTCCAACTTTATTCAAAGATTGTCCCTGACTTTTATTTATTGTCATTGCATAACATATTTTTATAGGGAATTAGCGTCTTTTTAAAGTAAATGGCCATTTAGATTCATGTACAGTAATTTCTATTCTTGGAATATAAACTTTTTCAGAAATATTATTTCAAGTAATGATCTGTCCTTCTATTATTTTATTTGTTAACTGTGTTATGATAAGTCTGGTTCCATTGCATAGTCCAGCAGATTGATTTAGATTTCTTAGAAGCATTATTGGAGTTCCGAGTTTAAGATTTAGTTCATGTGGTGGTAAACTGTTGAAATTTAAATTGTGTAAAAATTCTTAAGGATATAAGAGATTTAGTTCTTCTATGTTTTCTGATGAAGGCAGTATTGTATCATAACTATAATAAGTTTTTATCTCATTAGGCACTAAGGATAATATTTATTTATTTATATTGTCGGCAGTTTTATTTTTCGGCGTTACAATTGCGCGTTGTTTTAGGTACTCAATGTTATTAAAATTGTTGTTAAAATTATCGTATATTAATGTTGTCATTTTGTCAATTGGATCTAGGTCAAAATCAACACAGTATTTCTTGGGTATTTTTATCCATGTAATATCTTCATTTTCTAAATCTTTTATTCCTTCAGCAGTACCATTTCCAATGTCCAATGTCCATTTTAAAAAATTTTCAATTTCTTTTTTTTCTTCTGATGTTGTATTAAAATGTTTTAATCGCATATTTTCTGTTAATGTTAAAACCTTAAAGTGTGGCCATAAATATGAATTATTTATGCATGCATCTATTATGTGTTCTTTTGTTCCTGTAGGTAAAACAGGTAGGATTTGTCGAAAATCACCCCTTAGAATAACTGTCATTCCGCCAAATGGTTGGTCAAAATTGTTTCGTAAATCCTGAAGTGTTTTATCTAATGCTTCAAAACAATATTTATTAGTCATAGGTGCTTCATCCCATAAAATTAATGATGTTTTTTCAATTAAATGTGCTAATTGCGTTCTTTTTTTTATATGACATGTTGAAAACTTATCTATTGATTGTGGTATTCGAAATCTAGAATGTGCAGTTCTTCCTTTGGGCAATAATAGTGACGCTATTCCTGAAGATGCGATAGCTAGAATTATTTCACTATTAGATCTAATTTTTATTATAATTGTATTCCACAAATATGTTTTCCCAGTCCCTCCATGGCCATAAATAAAAAATAAGTTGTTTTGTTTATCAATAACAGATTCTAAAATCTTATGGTAAATAATTCGCTGTTCATTGTTTAAATTTTCTACTAATAAAGAATTTTCTATTTTTAATTTATTTATATCATAATTAAGTTCTTTTCTTAAAAGTTTATTGTTTAAATCATTTATCAGTGAACCAGTAGGTAGGGGTAGATTAAAATGAGCTAAAGTCGATGAATTTAGGTTTAATAATTTTTCTAGTTCATGCAATATAAAATTATATAATTCATTTTCTGGTATTTCAAAATATGGGTTGTTAAATTTTTTTTTAATTTTGTATAAGATATCATCAGTCATAAGTTTCTAATTTTTTTCGAGTAATTTGAGTGGGTTATTTACATTATAAAATAATAATATAATAATAAATAGATGTCGTAGTTGTGATGATGTAGACCAAAAAGATGCCTCTAACATGGATTGTTCCCATTCTCTATCATCTCCTAATAAACCTAATGCATAACATGTTGCCTGATATGTTTGATGTGTTATGTTATCGATAGTTCGAAGATTTTCATAGCTTGTTATTCCTTTTTGATGGTTTAGTAATAATTTTAGATAATATAATTCTCCAGAGTTTGGATGAATATAATATGATCGGCCTATTGTATGTCCTATTTATCTAGAAGACTAATATTTATATCTGCTATTCCAAACATACTTAGTTGGAAATTCATTATAAGTTATATTTCTAGCATTGATATCAGTTTTATTCATTTCCATCCATTATGTTAGAGTTGTTTTATGAATATTTGGTTGTTTCATTATATCGATTAGATGTTGGTTTGATCTAAATGTTATGTTTTGCATTTTTGGTAAATGTATTGATAAACGTTGAATGGCTGGGTTTCTATGGTGTATTGGACATTCGTATAAACGCCATAACGTTTCATAGGGTGTTATGTATCTACAATTAATATAGTTTTTTATTTTATCTATTTCTTCATAAATAATTGCCCTACACTTTTCTGTACAAATATTTTCTTCTATGACTGCTCTTATTCTATCAGGTCCTTTTGTTAAATATTTAAATAAATATTTTATAAGCATTGATTGAGAACAGATTTCTACATTAATGTGAGCGTTATATTTAAGACATAGATCTATATTATGTGGAACAACATATCTATTATCTAATTTAATACCATCTTTTGCAACGTAGAAATTTGTATTTCTTCTTCTATAATTGACAAATCCATTTTCTTCGATATATGTTTCATTTTTAATTTGTTTCGGGAATTTTTTAGAACATTCTGAGTTCTTCATACATTGAGCAGTTGGTTTTGCTATTCCACATGGTCCATGCATCATAAATTCAGCAACAACAATGTATTTTATTTTGTTTTTCTTAGGGTCATGAATTTCGGCGGAAATAAATTTATCAATGTTTGATGGATCATGTAGTTTATCATCGGTATGTAACCAAAATAGGAAATGACACCCCGTATATGAAATTCTATTACGTACAGATCTACAAAATTTGAACAAAAACTTTAGTTTAGATATATTTAGTAGAAGAAATATATAATATTGTTTAATGTTTATAGATAAAAAAAACACAGATGTGGAAAGAATATACTAACCTGTTACAATTCTTACGAAAATTTTTTCATTTTTTATTGTTGATAAAAAATGTTCTAATTTCATTTTAAAAACTCTTACGATAATATCAGGTCTATTTGCAGAATTAGAACTTGGTATTTTTATTAAAGCTCTAGTAATTTCAGGCCATTTTGGATTACATGTAAATGTTATGAATAAATCAGGATTTCCATAATATGTACAAATTGCCATTGCGTCATGGTAGTTTTGGATCATGTATCTAGGACTTCCAGTATGACAGGAAGGAAGAATAATTCTTTTACCTATTGCTTGTGCATTTGTATCTCCTTTTGTAATAGCATCCTGAATTCCTTGATAAAATTCTGATCTTAAATTTTTTTGATTTTTTCTAATGTAATCAAATCTATCTTCCTCTACATAGGCATATGCATCAACTACATATTGTTGTAATAGTCTTCCGCTTCTAAATAGGATATCACTTTGATTTTGATGTTCTAGTAATTGATAACAATAAAATTCTCTCATGGAAATTCTTTTTCTTTTGTATGTGTTATTTGTGTTATTTACATGATATTTTAAATCTGTTCTATAACCATCTTCTCCATAAGCAAACAATAATGGATATTGAACAGACATATAAGAGGGATGTAATTTTGTGATTCTTTGTAAAGAATTTGTTTTATCTTCAATTATAATGTCTCTTCCTTGTTCGTATTCACCAATATCTCCAACTATTAAGCAACCTATATCGTTTGAAGTTGGTAATTCATACTGATTATTATCTGTATTTCGATTTATAGGTCTTAGTTTCATAGATGGTAATTTATCTTCTTCATATCTATCTCTTATCATT
>NW_010357248.1:574945-593626 GCF_000414095.1 Morus notabilis
CTAAAACAAGTCCAAAGAACCCAAGATCTCCAATTTCTACTCTAGTTTTACTCAAAATCATCAAAATCCGTTTTGAACCAAAAATAAGTTTTGGAATCCGAAAAACATAGATTCAAGAGAGGTTCTTTCAGTAATCTTACCTCGAATCCTTCTCTTGACGTTGAAAACTCTTTGAAATCACTCTTGGTTCGAATTGAGACACAAATGGGAGAGAGAGAGGGAGAGAGAGAGCACGGAAGTGTGTGAGAGAGAGAGAGAGAAAGAGAGAGAGAAACGCACGAGAAAGAAAAAGAAAAGGAAGGAAAAGAAAGGAAAAAGGAAAAGAAAAGAAAAGAAAAGAAAAATAAAAGAAAGTGACATGTGTAAAATATAACAGTCCAGAAATGCGCCCATACACACTTCTGGATTAAATAAATTACTGTGAATAATTTAAATACCTTGGAATTATTTAAACTCAATTAATTAAATCAGATTAGGCACACTAATAATCTCAATTACCCTAATTAATCTCAATTAATTCTTCAGGGTGTTACAATAAGTCTTAGTTTCATAGATGGTAATTTATCTTCTTCATATCTATCTCTTATCGTTCAAAATTTTTTTACTAAATTATTTGTATTGTCTAACATTGTAATTAAATGTTCAATTATTATTTTTATTAAATCTTTTGATTCATTTTCAAATGAGAATGAAGCCATTCGATTTTCAATTTCATTTTTCGTATCATATATATATAATTGTGCAAATTTAGGGGGATTATTATCAGTTGGAAGAAGAGATCCTATGAAATGATGTATTTGTCCACTTATTTTAAAAATATAAGGGCTGATAGAGTTTTTTGGGAAATTTTCTATAGTACTCCCAAATGATGTAAATGCAAACATGGAATTATAAATTCTAATATTTTTTCGAAAATGTGTACTCAGGGATCCTCCATAATAATCTAATAGATTATATAGTATAGATGGAATATCTTTAATAAAAGGTATTCTAATTTTTCCTTGTCTACAACAAAGATTGAATTTAGGTGGGTTACTTCCATTGATTCGTTCATTAAGACAAAAAAGAGCACCACAATAATGGCAGATATAAGAACAGTTTCCAAAGTCGGTGTACATGTTAGTGTCACCTAAGAAAAAAAAATTTAGATCAGTTTGTGAAACTATTATATAACTTTTTTTCCCTTCAAAAAATGTATTATTTAGTATAAGTAAGAAATTTACGATTTTGTGTGTTGTTTTCAAATGCTGATGCATAAACTTGTTCAGAAGATCTGCTTTCAATTTCAGAGATATGTTGCATAGATTGGCTTTCAATTTCAGACATATGTAGTATATGTCTATTTTCAGTTTGGGTCATATGTTGCATCACATCAACTTTGAATCGAAGGATCAGTGTGAATGAATCTCTTATACCAGAACTTGATTTACTTGAGTAATCAGTATTTACAACTGTTGAATCCTCGTCCGTATGTGAGATGATACGACGAACGCGGTAGTTAGATTTTATGGCCTTTTTTTAGTTCTTTTCTTCGGCTCCATCTGTGTATTACAATATATTATGATTTAATAAGCTATTTTGTAAAATTTATGTTTATGTTAGAAAAGATTATGGCATATGAGCTTACATGATTACTATATTAAACAAAACAGTATAAAGAATTTTATTTAATGAATAAGATAAATGAAATGTACATAACATGATAAATAAATATTTATGAGAATTTTGTAATCAATGAATGAATGCTATAAAATTATTATGATACAAAACAATATAACATATATAAATTGAATATATAATTTTAGAAATAAAAATAACAAATCTATAAATATTTTGTAATAATAATATCATAAGTAAAATATGAGAAAAAATTAATAGTTTATAACCATATATATTATCCTACAATATTGTACTGTAAAGTAAAGCTAGTATATTTTATTATAGATTAAGTAAATAAATATATTTAGTATTATCGATAGCAACCAATATATTATGATTTAATAAGCTATTTTGTAAAATTTATGTTTATGTTAGAAAAGATTATGGCATATGAGCTTACATTATTACTATATTAAACAAAACAGTATAAAGAATTTTATTTAATGAATAAGATAAATGAAATGTACATAACATGATAAATAAATATTTATGAGAATTTTGTAATCAATGAATGAATGCTATAAAATTATTATGATACAAAACAATATAACATATATAAATTGAATATATAATTTTAGAAATAAAAATAACAAATCTATAAATATTTTGTAATAATAATATCATAAGTAAAATATGAGAAAAAATTAATAGTTTATAACCATATATATTATCCTACAATATTGTACTGTAAAGTAAAGCTAGTATATTTTATTATAGATTAAGTAAATAAATATATTTAATATTATCAATAGCAACCGTGTCTAATCTTATAAATAAATATTTAAATAATAAAGACATAAAATTGTAATAATACTTGGAATGTTGTGTAAATAGCAAATCGAAGCTAACCAAATCAGACTTTATATAGAAATGATGCTTTGCTATGAAGATAGAGCAGGTAACGATTGATTTTCAACTGTTGCAGTATAATATGGAGATAGAAAATTATCAAATCTATTTGAAAATGACATATTAGGAGAAAAATTTATTACCACATAATGGTTACAATATGTTAAGAAAAAAATAAATGGGAAAAAATAGAACAACTATATTTTAGAATTGACCTAATTATACTAATACGCTACACGCATATATTAACTGAGGAAAAAACTCAGGAAAAAGTAACTAAAACATATTTAGGGGAAAAATAAAGCAAGTAAAATAAAAAAAAAATTGGGTTTTTAGAATGAAAGAATAAAAACACAGTTGTATGATCTTAAAAACTATTGTATTGGACGGTTCCGGCTTTGCTTAGTACAAACGGATTACAGAGAGTTTTTTTCCTTGCTGTTTCGGGGCCAATTCTTTGGACTGGCATAACTTCCTTTTTTTGGTCCCTGTTTTTATTTTTCATTTTGGCTCCTTTAATAGTTGATAAATATTAAATTAAAAAGTAAACGAAATATAGTTATAAGAAAGTACATATATTATTTTACATGCTTTAAAAGAAAGGTAAGCCATTAGTGCTTCCTGGAAAAAAATATAACAGAGTAAGAAACAAATTCATATACAAATTTATATCTCAATTACATCATAAATTTGGACTTGTGAATTATTTCATGCCCTTGCAAGGAATTTTTGGGATTCCCTCTTGTAATGTTTCCTCAAACAAACTTGTACCTTATTTCTCGGTACATGATAAGAAAAAAATATAAACAGTATGAGAATGTATTTTTTGAATATAAAAAGCGTAATTTTTATAAGAAAAAAAAGATTAATTTAAAGTAAAGCTGAGAGCAATGTATAAATACAAAGTGGTAGTCAACGGAAGAGAAATAGCAATGAATGAGCAAAGATGGATTAGAAATGAAGAATAGTCAAATACAGCCAATGAATATTAGTGACTAAAGTATAAATAGCAGTGAATAGTCAAAAGTAAACTGGAAGGGAAAAGTTGTCCACCACAGGTAAGGAAAACAGGAAAGTATAAAATGTGGTTATATATATGACATCTAGTAATATACACGGCTGCCACCTATCTTATCAAGGAATTTATGCCATAGGTAAGAAATTTGTATATACATTTGGTTCAGGTTATATTCAGTCGTTGGAAACAGTATATTGAAATAAAATATGATAATACACATGGCTACCAGCTATATTATCAATGAGTTTATGCCATAAGTAAGACAAAATAGTATAACTTAGAATAGCAATAAATTGTTGAACAAAATCTATTTGTTGTCAATACTATGTACTATAAGTAATTTTAACAAAATCCGGCAATATACATGACCAATAAGCACATTATTAAAGAGTTTATGAAAATAAAATATATTACCATAACTCTGAAACAATAAGGGCAACATCAATGATAACCATATATGTAATAACAATTACCCAGCATATATTAACAACAAATGACATATAACATCATCATAACCGGAGGAGGACAAAATGTTTGAATATAAAAAAACCGAGCTTTTGATAAATAAAGGCATTTGATTGTAACAAAATTTAGGACACTGTGTAAATATCAAGTCTCAGTTAGTAAAATAAAAATAACAGTAACTTATCAAAAATACAATGAAGAAAAAAAAGAGTGAACAACAGAGGAAACAAACAGATATATACAAAATAGTATCATAGACAAAAACAGATTTTATAAATATAAATATATAATAAAACTAAAACAGGAGACAAAATAAAATATGTTGGCATAAGTCCAAAATAATAAGGGCAACATCAACGGTAGCCATATTTTTAGTAACAATTACCCGGCACATATTAACAACAAATGAAATATAACATCATCATAACCATAAGGGAATAAAATACCCTGATATCAAAAAGCAAATTTTTGATACGGCCAAACGTTATATCTTAATGAGATTTAGGGAAATTTGTGAATATAAAATATTAGTTAATGAAATTAGAACAGAAGTAAGTAACTGAGAGTAGAATAGAGAAGGAAAAAGGTAAAGTGCAGTATAAAACATCTCATATAACCAACAGATATAACACTATAAATTAATATTCTAGAACAAATCAACCAAATTAAATTGAAAAAATGATTACCTGATTGAACAGACCACGGGTAGAACGATAGATCAAAGAAAGCAACGAAAATTACTGAGCAGCAGGGATTCAACGAAGAAATTTAAAGAAGGCGATAAGATTAGTAAGAGATGGGTAGTATTATTATGATCTTTAAAGACTGGAAAAACAGAGATAATAGAATATGGTGGATGATATTAGCTGAAAAACGTAGACAAAGAGAGAGTAAAAAGATAACATACAATATATATAGAAAAAGTTACCAATGTCTTGCTTAATATCGGATACAAATCCCTGCAAACAGAAACCAATAAAAGTAATGATTCGTTAGCAACAGGCGTCACACTGCATGAAGAGCACCGCAAAATATAAGTAATAAATAACCGGCATCTATTTTTGGGTTAGATATTACATAGAACAAAATAATTAAAGATACATGTGGCAGATGAGAAGTTTATTATAAATTACATTAAAATGACAACAAATATTAGACATTTATTCAAATTAATATAAATAAACGAAGATATAGCATATAAGAGCAGGACCAAAAAAATAAATAATATGAGTAAAAAATTATGAAATTATGAAAAAGATTTTTTTTTCCTCACTAATATAATAATCGAGTAGCAAATAAAAAAAAGATAAAAAAAAAAACCGAACATAGATCTAAAATAAATAACCCAATATTCAAAAAGGAAAAAAAATAAAAACATAGATCTGAAAAATATGAACAAACCCAGGGAATCAAAACCAAAATATTCAAGAAAATAAAGTACGAAGATAACAAATAACATAATCGAACCAAAAAATACCATGCATGTACAACCGATGGGAAAAAGTGTAATATAAAACATCAACAAATATAGATATACAAAAAAAAGGAGATGCAGCCCGAATAAATCTAGCGAGGGGAAAAAAAAGTCTAGAGGGTTGCAGGAAGAAGATATTTAGGAAACGAAGAAATCTGACAAAAAAACCTAGAAAAATAGACTAATCTAAAAGGTTGCAGAGGGGGAAAAAATAAATAGAAAAATATAGATCCAGAAATGAAAAAGATAAACATAGATCTAGAAGATCATAGAAACGAACGAACCCAAAGAAAAATATAAGCATCTTCAATGTAGGTACGCAAGCATATAAGTAGATCTAGATCTGGCGAGGAGGAAAAAATCTAAGAATTTGCAAAAATAACAAATATGACAAACGAAGAAATCTGGCCAAATATTTAGAAAAATAGACAAATCTAAAAGGTTTCAGAAGAAAAAAACCGAAAGGGGAAAAAGTATATCCAGAAACAAAGAAAGATAAACATAGATCTAGAAGATCATAGAATCAAACGAACCAAAAGAAAAAGATAACCCTAATCACTCTAAATATGCAAAAATAAAAACGAATCTAAAAGGTTGCAGAAGAAAACAAACGGAGAAACGAGGGAAAAGAAAAAAATCTCCAATCTCAGTTGAAAAAAAAAACGTTGAAGATTGCAAGAGCAAAGCAACGAAAAGCATAAATGACAACAGAAAGAAATAATGAAAAAATGGCCGAAATCAACAAACGAAAAATAGGGAAAAAAAACTCAGGCTCAGTGTCAACGAAGGAAAAATCTAGAACATTACGGAAGGAAAGAAATGAAGGAGAGAGAGAGAGAGAGGGCTACAGATAAAAGTGAAAGAGAGCAAATGAAAGAAGGGCAAACGAAATAAGCAGAAGTAACAGTAAATGACCAAAATGGTCACGGCAAATACGCACACAAAAATCTAGAATGAAGGGTAATATCGTAATTTCACTATTATGACATAACGGTAATTAAAATTTCATCAGAAGGAAAAAGCAGGGCTAAAACGGGAAAGACACTATTCATAGCATTGTAGCATGAACAGTGAATCCTATCCTTTCTTTTAGTATATGTATAATGTGATGCAGCGCATCGCAAGGATGCTAGACTTCAAAATTAGAATTTTAATTTATTTAGTTGTTTTTTTTTTATTTTTAGCTGTTTATCTGATTTAGTTATTTTCAAATTTTAAATTTATGATATTTTGGATTAGTTTTCCGTTTCCTTTTTGTTTTTGAATTGTAGTTTTCTATAAATAGGAGAGCCTAGCTTTGTTATTGACAGTTCTTTCAAAAATTAATAAAAATTATATACTTTGAGAGTTCTCTCAACATATTGATTCCAATCTTCTCGGTATTCTGTTGAATCAACGAGTGATTGATGCCTATTTTTCTGATATTCGTGAACGAATCAACAGGTCTATAGAAGTTTTATTTTCCGGTATTCCGATCGAATCAACAGGGTTTTCAGTATTCTACGCGAATCGGATAATATGAATTTATCATTTTTCTATTTTTCTCATTTACTTCCGCTGCGTCATAATGTGTGTGTGTGTGTAATTTTCACCATTTTTTTTTAAAAGAAAAACAAGGTATTATTTGAGACTAAAGTCATTTATAATATAAAGTATTTAACCTTCAATCTCAGAAGAGAAGAAATAAATCTTGGCAAAAACACATTTTGTTGGCCTCTGATCGGTTCTTTTGAATGATAAACATTTAAGCTCTAAGTATTCTTGAATTTAACTTCATGAAAATGTTTACTATTATATTGAGCTTACGAATTTTTTTGGAATTTATATATGCCTGTGTAAATTATTCCATTTTTGTCTTTAGAAAAACAAGGTATCATATTCAAGACTATTAATCAGGCATACAAGTATTCAACATTTAATTCATTCTTCAGAGCTAAATAAATAAATAAAATAAAATCACCTAATACAATATAAAGAGCCATTTGTTTTATAACTCAAACTCAAATTATTTATTTTGTTACAATATTTTTCTCTTAAAAAAATTTAAAATTTAAATATTAAAATTTAAAATTATGATAGTCTTCTAAATTTTTCAAATACGAAGTTGCATGAGCTTCCTTAGGGACGAGAAAGTCCAATATAAACGTTTCCACCGGTAAAGCCAGGTTTGAGTTTGACCACGTGACGAGATCACCATATTCTTGACCAGAAGTCAAATTTTGATTTTTTTTTTCTCCCTCTCTCTCTCTCTCAAAAAATAAATAAAAAAAATAAAAAAAAACTTTTGGAATGGTTGGTGGAAATGGTCCAGTCCATTTCACCGCAAGACCCAAAACGCACTTTTCAGTTTACATCAGCATTAAACAGGCAGGAAGGAACAGCTTGCTTTCCAAGCGATGGAATGAACAAGTCCCATTATCAGCCGACACTATAATAAGTCCGTTTGAAATTAATTTTTAATTATTTTTTAAAACATTTTTACATTTCTTAAAAATGCATAAAAATAAAAATACTCTGCGAACCATATTTATTTAGTAAATATTTTAAAAATAAAAATAAGAAACAGTAAAAATAATTTTTGTGAACAAATTAAAAAATGATTGAAAGTTATTTTTCCTTTATGTTTTTATTTTTTAATACTTATCAATAATGTTATAATATATTAATTAATAATTATAATCAAACTCGATTTCACTTTTTTATTATACGCAAAACAATCTCTTAAAAACTAACCAAACGTAATTTCACAATCAATCTCAAAATAATTCTAAAATCGATCTCATTTTTACTTTTATACTAAAAATAAAATCATTTTAAAAATGTTACTAAATGGATCCAATATGCTTCTACCCTTGTTTTTCCTTTCTATTTTTCATTGAACATTTTTTTTTTTCAAAAACAATAAGATTCGGTCCCATGATAAATGAGACGATAAATCGTCTTTCACAGTTATGCCATGACCGCCATTGGTGGTAAAGAATGGAAATTGAACTATTGAAATTGAATTTTTGAAGGGGGGGGAAAAAAAAAAGAAGAAAAAAGTTCCACTAGCCAAGGAGGACGCCAAGGCGGCAAGGCATACCTATCAATTATCATCAATCGGTCGCCTTGGAGACACCAAAACCATGACTTGGCATTAAATGTTGGTAGATGAATGAGTATGACAATGAGTCGTTGCTAAACCAACATTTTGATTTTTGACACGGCTGCGAAGAAAATAAAAGAAAAGATAAGATGATGAAAGACTAATGTTCTTCAACCTCATAATTTAGCAGCTCATTATATTGTCAAATGACATTATAGAATAATTTAGTATCACATCTTGAAACATAACATGTAAATTTGATCTTATTAGTACCATAACATTTTACCAATAAATATACGCATAATTGATCTTTTATGATCCTTAAAGAAAATTCAAAAGGTTTATTTGTAGCTTTCACATAAGCATGGATCAAAGAACTTAAAATAAAACACATATAAGAATAACGTCACAAGGCATGACTAGTTCAAAGAAACCTTTGCTTCATGTAGTTTATGTAGAAAACGACAGTTTGAAGCATCAATTTTTTAACCGAAAATAGGCCAAGAGTGATGCTTGAACCAAGCCCTCAACCACCAGGATCAAGATTTGAACAAAAACATCAGCTGTCGTTTGTTAAATGATGAAACTGGGTGGTATTTCATGGGATTTTCTTGAGGTAAAAGGTGATTGAAAAAGGTACTACTATTGATTTTTTTTTCCCCTTAAGTGTCCTATTGAGTTAAGTGGAGTCTAATTACTTTGTATTTTTTTCTTTTTTTTGCCTGAGTTCAATCTGGATATTTTTTTTAATAGGAAAATAGAAAGATTGAGAGACATTTTTAGTGGATTCTATCTTTTATTTATTTTCTAATTATAATGATATTTTGCAATGACAATTAGATGTAACTCTTGCATTAAGAGTAAACAACTACAAATAATGTTTTGTTGTGTTCATTTTTGTTCTTCTCATTTTGTTATTACATCGAATAGTGAAAACTAGGGATTTTAATTCCCTACACTTCCTCGAATCCCTTAGATGATTATCAATCAAGTTAAACTTTACTTGATTCCTTTAGTGTAAAATGATGAAGAAAAGAAAAATATCACAGAAGGTTAAATTTGCACTTTTAAATACGTATTTGTGTTTAACAAAAGAGACAAGCTGATCAAAGCCCTAAACAATTGACTCAAATTCTTTGGTTTCATATTCAGTCTTTAGGCCACAAACCTAACAGTTGACCATTTGATATATTAGAATATTATATTCAGCGCAGACAACAACACAAGTATATTTATGAGAATTATAACATAAAGTCTGGCACGCGTTACCAATAAGAACGAACACGAATTGGAGATCAATTTGAAACCAGGAAATTATGCATCAAACCTCCAAAGAGTCAATGACACAATGGTGATATCGTCTATCTATCAGCGAACTTGAAAGCAGAATACAGAACAAAAGCAATACAACCAGCTAATAACTTTTTTTTTTTCTATTTGTAGAAACTAGAGACAATTATAACTTGACTCGTCAATCAACTAAATATATACAGTTAACAACAAGTATAAAAATAATGCATTGATATTCCTTTTTAGACTACATCATGTTGTTTTCTTTATCGGTATATAATCACCTTAGCTTGAACAAGGGGAAAACCAATGAATCTAATTTGGTATCTGTGAAGAAAAAAGAAAAAAAAATAAACTCAAAAAGAAAAAGAAGAAATAGAAAAAAGAAAAAAATGTTCCTCTTCAACCCCCATGTTTACACTTCATCTTCAACCATACAATTTCTAACCAAGAATTTTATTTTTTAACTTTATGCTTTGCTAAACATCAGCACAGTTCCTTGGGGCATATCCCAGCCTAGACTTGTTGGTGTCATAGAGAATGTGGAAATTCTGCTGCTGGTAATTCCCAATGATGGAGAGAGCAGAAGCAGAAGTATTCTTGAACGCCAAACAAACAACTTCTTGTGGATCAACCTGGATAAAATAATTCTCAACTGGGAAATTCCAAACACCCCCATCAGAAAACAAAATCCCAAAATCAGGAAGCTCAATGTTCTCCACTCCAGACACATTGTAACAAAGATCCAAAGGAAAATCCTCTATTTTGACCAATTGATACCCTTTAACTTTCTTCAAAAAGGCTTCTTTGATAACCTGATAAGCAGGATCTTGGAAATAGCTCAGTGTAGTACCTGAATCTATGATTGTCCCGCCATAACCTTCTGGTGACAATTTCCAAGTCTCCTCAGGAATGTTCAAAACTTCTCCTCCAACCAAAATGTATTTAATCTCGACGTAGTAGAATGTATCGACTGGATTCTCTTTCCCGGCGACCAGAGCTGTGAAATTCAGCTCGGGGCGGCTCAACAAGTCCTTGTCCTCGCCAAAAATCAGCTTGCTGCTAACGTTGGTGTCACTATTCCTATCCACAAGACAATATGAGAAGGAGTGACCATAAAGAGATTGAAGCTGAGATGAAAATGAAAGAGGCCCTCTCCCAAGTCCCAGCAGCCCTGCAGCCCCTTTGAACAGCCCTCTATTCCAATGCCCGCACCCAAACATGACGTTCTCCACGCGGCGAAACTCCGCCTTCCCGGTGGCCCCGGTGGTGAGATTGACGGTGAAAGTCTCGACCGCGAAGTCCCCGGTCGTGTTGGAGCTATCACCGTACCAATAGTAGTACGGACATGATTGGGATTCGGATTTGCAAGGCTTGGGAGGGTCAGGGGATGACACCAATTGGCAGCGGGGATCACGGCAACTTATGTTCCGAAAAGATGTCGACTCTTTGGGGTCATAGTACGGACCATTTTGCTCAAAACAATCATGGCATGGAACACATTGAATCCAATTGAGATCACTACCGGTGTCAAGTATCAAAGAGAAGTGTTTTGGAGGTGTACCGATAAAAACGTCCATGAAATACTCTCCGGAGCCGAACCCGACGCCGGACTCCAACGTCGCCATGAGCCGCCCCGCGTAAGACTCCGGCAGCTGCGCGACGACAGGACTAATTGGCTGGTTCGCTTTCTTCTGAACCTTCTTGTTCTTCTTCTTCTTTAGCCTTGACACGTTGCTTTGATTCTTCTTCTCAGTCATCCTCTTATGAAGAGTCTGAATTCTTGCTATGTCCCTGATTGTGGAGCTTATCACGGACTTCTTCGGCTCGGATTCGCCGCGCCGGTTTAGGTGGAGCTTCACCGCTTGTTTGTTTTGCTCCAGTGATAAAACTGAAGAAATGTTTATTCCTTCGTTGCCGTCGTCGTTGTCGTCGTAGCCCTCGTTGTCATCGAATTTCGAATTGGATTCGGATTGTTTGTCGTCGTTTGAGGTTGCGAGGCTGCAATCGGAGGTCACCGACGACGAGACGGCATTGAAGCTCATGTGGTCGGGGAATTCGATGCCGGGGAGAGAAGAGCCGTTTTTGTTGTGGTTTCCAGCAATGGCTCCGATAGCCGCCACGGAGAAGATCACCAGAAGAATTATTACAGAAGATACCTTGAAGAAACACATGGTGATGAGCTTTTCTTCTTGTTTGGCTACTCGGAAAATCCTACATCAATGGGGAAAATTCAGAAGCAGAAACGACGAGACCACGGAAAAATCAGGAAAAAGTCAGATTTTGCTCCCCAAAGAAAAACCCAGAAATTTCAACTAAACCGAGTGAAACAAAAAAAAAATAGATAAATTTTTGTTTTGAAGCACAAAAAAAGAAGAAACCCTGAAACTGGTTCTGGGACTTAAAAAGAAATAAATGAAAAAGGAAAAAGTTTTTCAGGTGTTGAAGTGAAAATAAGTCTGTTTGGGAGATGGGAAAGTATTTATGAAGAAGAGGTAATTATTACAAGGCGAAACGAGGAAGAGAAGAGAAGTGTGTTCGTGTTTGTGCTTACAATTCAGTGTCAAAGTCTTTGAAATCTATTTTACTTCAAAATTGGTAATAGTTGTTCAAAACGCGGTTTCAACCAAAACATAAAAATAAAAAACACAAAAAAAAAAAAGAAAGTGACGATTTTCCTTTTTCGTTTTCGTTTTCTTTTTTAATCTTTGACGAACGTTTCTAAAGTGTTTTCTAGTTTTACCTGGTCCTTTGGTTGGGTTTCTTCCTCTCACTTTCCTGCTTCATTGGCTAAGCTTCTCGGCGCTGTCATAAACCGTTGAGCCTCATCAGCGAACTACAAGTGTCTGTCTTACCTCCCAAGTCTTTGGTTTACTTGGTAAAACTCTGCGGTCTTGGGTTTTGACTTTGGTTTCACTTGAAACATTTTTTATTTTTTAATGAGAAATTACAGTATTTACGTGTATGAATTTTGATTTTTATCTCTCGTTACTATTTTATTAGTATAGTTATTTGATTAAAAATATTAATAATTAAGAGTAAAAGATAAAAATTATAACTCGTGCACTTTTAAGAGATATTTGTCTCATTTTCCATTTTTAACAAGTGAAACTCTTAGTCATTTTAGTTCTTAGAGCTCTTTTAGTTCCCACGTTCAAATAAATGATTCTGATTTATTAGTAGAAACTTTATGAAAGAATCATTATTGAAAAATTTTTAAATTTAAATTCTTTATAAAAATAAAACACTATAACAAAATCAAAATCATGAATTTAAATACATTTTTCAAACGACTATTATTAATTCTTAAGTAGTGCTGAAATTTTAGACGGGCCGCCTGCGACCACCGAAAAATCCAAAATTTTACGCGATTACCGAGCCCGAACTGTCTAAATTTTTGGGATGCCTGACCCGACCCGAATTTCACCTTGACCGGGCACGGGCAGCCCGTTGCCCGACCGAAAATGCCTGAAAATTTTTAATATTTTTTATATTATATATATATATATATCACAATTTGAAATTTGAAATGAACACACGAACTCTATAAAAAAATTATTTATTTATTGATTTTTAAATTTTTAATTCATGATTGATTCGTTAAAAACCTTATCAAGAAAAACCCAATTAGGATAAAAACTTGGTAAGGAAAAAAGAGTGCAATCATTGTGGGACGAATTACAAATTTGACGAACTTCCAAAGTCTATGCAAGATTACAATAATATTATACAAATTACAATGTAAATCAATATTTATAAATTACAATAATAAAATTTAATTTGAAGCAGAATGATCGTCTTGAAAATTAAAAGTTAATTTATTAAATTCGTCGATCCATTCTTGGCTTGCTGGTGAGATTGTATCGTGTAAGCGTTGGTCGGAACGATCCCAATCCTTAATGCACACCAAAGCTTCAATAATATCCTGTTGCAATGTGTTTCTCTGCTCTTCAAGTATTTGGCCAGTTGTACTGAATGCTTGTTCGGCTACAACAGTGGAGACTGGGATCGAAAAAATATCCATTGCCAGTCGTGTTAGGATCGGCCAAGTTAATGCTCGTGCCCTCCACCACTGAACCAAATCAAACATTTCACTATTGTCTACAACTAAGCCCTTACTCAGGTACGCCATTAACTCGTTGAAGCCGCCGCTGTTGCCGCCACCTCTTGATGAAGATCCACTCCCAGATTCTTCTTGACCTTGAGTCGTCGCCGTCTTCTTCTTCTTCTTAGACAACCCGAAAACATTCAAGAATGAATGCGGATTGTCATCTCGTTGTTGCGGTTATTCTACACGTGGTGTGTTTCTAAACCTACTTTCATAAGAGCTATATAGAGAAAATATATTTTCCTTTATAATAGGAAATTGGTCAGTAGTGTCGATAGCTAAAAAGTCACCTAAGTTATCTAATCCACTTTCTAAACCATTTAATTTTAATCTAGGGTCAAAAATAACACCAAAATTGTACATTGGTAATGTAGACCAATATTTTTTAAACTTCTTTTCTATAGAGGCAATAGGAACTCATAAAACCTCATGTGTCCTAAATTCACTAAATAAAATAGACATTCTTAAAAGTTCTTCTAACGCTAATGATGACGTTGGGTAATAAGTTCCACTAAGCGTTAAAGTAACTTCGTGAAATCTAAAAAGTTAAACAAGAGTTCGGCAATTTGCCAATCAGTTTCATCTATAAATCCCACTCTTAATTTTGCACTAACATAATTTGTTATAGCATCTTTATAGGGAATGCATTGTTCAAGCATTATATAAGTGGAGTTCCATCTTATGGGCATATCTAAGGCTAATGCTCTAGAATTTTGATTACATGCTTGTAGAAATCTAAACCAATCTTGTATTCTTTGATTACTACCTTTAATCCAAGCAATGTTATCTCTAATTCTTTTAATATGACCTGACATTGATTTTAAACCGGATTTTACTATTAAATTACTTATATGACATGCACAACATTAGTGAAATATATCATTATTACCGAATAAACTTAAATCATTTTCAAAAAGTTATATTGCTTTAGTATTTGCAGTTGCATTATCTAATGTTATGGCCATTATTCTATCTCTTAAACTATATTCACCAATGACAGATAAAATTGTGTTATATATTAAATTGGTAGTGTGTGATCCTATAATACATTTAAAACCTAAGATTCTCTTATCCAAATCAAAACCTTTATAATAATGTCCGGTTATAGCTAAATAATCTTTGTTGGCAACAACGGACTAAATATCCACCGTTAACGCAACGCAACCACTAGTAGAGTGTAAAAGGTTGATTAATGCTTCATTTTCTTGTTTATATAATTTTAATGAATCTTTCCTAAGAGTAGTTTTAGAAAAAAATTGTACATTAGGATTATGTACAATTTTAATATAACGCTGCAAATTCATTTGTTCAGTAAAACTAAGTGGTTGATCTAATGTGGCTACTAATCGTGTCATTTCCATACGATCAACTTGCGGATCGTATTTTCACGTGCTTAGACTGCCGGTTTGGCAGTCAAACGATAATTGTGTGTGGCGGAGATCGACTCCGCCTCCTTACTTTTGAAGACACTTTTCAGAGTGTCTTCTCAAGTGTGTAGTGCCGTGAATAGTGTTACCTTGTAATTTATCACCACAATATTTGCATTGAGCTATGTATTTAATGTTACCGTTATTATCGACCTCCTTCAATGTGTTGAAGTGCTTCCAAACTGCTGATGTGCGCTTGCATTTCTTCTTAGAACTTGTAACACTTGCACTAGCACTACCGCTTGCCTCTCCTCCACGCCCACTAGTGCCACCACCATTACATCCATGACCTCTAGTACGTCCACTAGGGCTCGGATTTGCAGTTTCCTCAGCAACTATTTCCGTAGTTTGCGATTCCTGCATTTGAAAAATTAAGAAATTGCTCTTCTTCGATGTTGAAGTGGGCATCAATGGGAATATCACCACCATAACCAGAAGAAGTCATTATGAAAAATAAGAGAGATTGAGAGCGCTTTGAGAGAGATTAAGAGAGATCGAGAGAGATTTAAGCGAGATTTGAGAGAGATTAAGAGAGATTGAGAGAATTAGAGTTTTTGGGTGAGGAAAATGGTTGGTGGAGGGGGAGAATTTATAGGAAATTTTTTGGCTTGAAAAAAAAAAAATTCCCCCAAAAATTCAGTTCCAACGGCTAAGTGGAATTCGGGCATTCGGGTCGGGTATCACGCAAATCGGGCAACAGTCAAAAAAATTACCGTTGGGGTTTGAAATTTCGGGCAAAATTTGGGCGGCAGTTGGGTTGGGCAAAAAAGATCCGTTGGGTTCAAATTCGGGCTAACGTTAAAAAATTTTCAGGCAACGGGCAAAATTCGGGCTAACGGTCAAAAAAATTTAGGCAAAATTCAGGTTACGTGGGAAAATTCAAAAAAAAAATCCGGCGGGCGGCGAGGTCGACTTCTCCACCGGCGGCGGGCAGCCTGAATGGATTTTTTTCGGGCTGCCCGAGCCCGTGCCCGACCAAAATACTCGAATGGGTGATGAATGGCACCTGCCCGCCATGCCTAAAAATTTTTGGGCATCGGGCATGCTCGCCGCCCGAAGTTTCACAACTATTCTCAAGCAAGTAATAATCAACCACATGGGGGCACAGTCGCCGAGAATAATTTAACAGGAGGCAAATGGCCCTTTGTTAAGGATTTTTTTTTTAAATAGTTGAGTTTTACAAAATTAATAAAATGGCTGTTTTTTTATTAATTTGGTGATCAATCACTGATTAATTTAATCACTGATTGATTAATTGACTTAACGGTCAATTACTAGTTAATTTAAGTTTATCACTGATTAAGTTAAATAATTTTTTAGTATTAATGAATACCGTTAATAACTCATTGAAATTAATTAGTAATTAATAAATTTCAATCAACAAATTACATGTTTATTAATGATAAATTATAATAATGAATCAGTCTTGATTACTGAAAAAAAAAACCATTTTACTAAAATAAAAAAGTTAGACTATTTATTTAAAAAATAAAAAGTTTTGTCATCAGCATGTTAAATATAGCTTAGACTGATATAATTTTAGACTCCCTAGATGTAAGTTGAAGATAGTATGTAAGTATTTCTTTTTGTTCCACTATGATCAAGTGACCATTGGATTGGTAGTGTGAAGACACTACTTTTTTTTTTTAATTTAACAAAAAAATAGTATTTGGAATAAAGTAAAACAAAGAAATTACAATGATCATTGAAATTAATTCATACTAGGACTAATTTGTGTAACCTAAGTGCACAATACTACTGCAGTATCTATACCAGGTTATGAATTGAATGGCATGGGATTTTCACTTAAGAAACACCTATTAGTACTTTTTTTTTAATTAAAAAAAAAAGTCCAATCGTTCCAAAAGCAAAATTACACCCTTTTACGTCCATAAATTTAAACCTAGGCCATTGGGCAAACTTAAGCAAAGAACTATTTATAGTGAAATAACCTTCTCATAAGAAATATTTTAACAACACGACAATGCAATACTGTCTTTAAATGTATATATTATTGAGTTACATTTGACTTTTTGACCCGAAAAAATTATCCTTAGCATTTGTAAGTAAAATTGTTTTGGCCAAGAACCAACTAACGAGCATATGCTTCTTAAATGGATAAGATAATCTTTAGATTTGTAACTAAAAATTGATGCCAGCACTTGACACAAATATCCTAATTAGACTACGTCTTAGTAGTCTAGGCTTTGTTCGTAGAAGTTATTTATACCAAATAATTACGCTAGAGCCTCAGTGGAAGGAATGTAATGTTACCTCAAATAAAGCCAAATTTTTTGGTAGTTCCTTTCTCCCCTTCTTTTTTCTTTTTGTTTTTATTTTCTATGGTTGAATTCCCTCTATTAACTCTGTCTATGAGTTTGTATAGCCGGTCCCAAGCCCGGATAAAGGAAGAGGGTTGCGGTAGGTTGACGGTTAGCATAAAAATAAGTCACTCTCATGGATTTCACTCACATAGAATCTGGGGAGAAAAAGAGAAATATGCCAAGACTTGAGATGAATTAAAATTAATAGGCTAATAGTTTACATAAGTTAATAAATAGGCAAAATTACTGTTTTCGTCCATAATTTGTCTGATTATGAACCATAACTTGACAAGTTATTGTCCATAAATTACGGTGTGTGTCCATAACTTGTCTGGCTATGAACCATAACTTAATAAGTTTGTCCATAACTTATCTGATTATGAATCATAACTTGACAAGTTATGGCCTATTAATTTCTATAACTAAAAGTTGGCCTATATACTTCCTTAAGTTTTTCATATTGGCCTATTTTCTACTATTTCCACAGAATCTGTTGGGGTGTTCCCTACATGCGACGTGCTATGCCGAGCCCGTCATATGCCTGATGCATGGAGGAAAAGTATTCTTGTCCCCATCTTCAAGAATAAAGGAGATGTGCTGAATTGTAACAATTATAGGGGCATAAAGTTAATAAGCCACACTATGAAACTTTGAGAGAGAGTTATCGAAAGGAGATTAAGGGCCACAACTACCATCTCAGGTAACCAATTTAGCTTCATGCCAGGCAGATCAACCACATAAGTCATTTTTCTTCTTAGGATGCTGATGGAAAGGTACAGAGAAGCCAAGACGGACCTACATATGGTCTTTATAGATTTAGACAAGACATATGATAGGGTGCCGAGAGAAGTTTTATGGTGGGTGCTAGAAAAGAGAGGAGTACATATAAGGTATATTAAGGTAATTAAGGACATATACGATGGAGTGGTCACGAGTGTGAGAACTGTTAGAGGCTACACGGCAGAGTTCCCCATTTGGATCG
>NW_010357248.1:593721-609096 GCF_000414095.1 Morus notabilis
ATAAAGGAGATGTGCTGAATTGTAACAATTATAGGGGCATAAAGTTAATAAGCCACACTATGAAACTTTGAGAGAGAGTTATCGAAAGGAGATTAAGGGCCACAACTACCATCTCAGGTAACCAATTTAGCTTCATGCCAGGCAGATCAACCACATAAGTCATTTTTCTTCTTAGGATGCTGATGGAAAGGTACAGAGAAGCCAAGACGGACCTACATATGGTCTTTATAGATTTAGACAAGACATATGATAGGGTGCCGAGAGAAGTTTTATGGTGGGTGCTAGAAAAGAGAGGAGTACATATAAGGTATATTAAGGTAATTAAGGACATATACGATGGAGTGGTCACGAGTGTGAGAACTGTTAGAGGCTACACGGCAGAGTTCCCCATTTGGATCGATCTTCATCAAGGATCTGCTCTTAGTCCTTATCTTTTCACCATCGTGATGGATGAGCTGACAAGAGAAATCTAAGATAGAGTTCCTTGGTGTATGCTTTTTGCGGAAGATATAGTTTTAGTTGATGAACATAGGGAAGGACTTAACTGTAAGTTAGAACTGTGGAGATAAACTCTCGAGACGAAAGGATTTAAGTTAAGTATGATGAAAATTGAATACATGCATTGTAGGTTTAGTAACTCAAGTAATCAGAGTGATAGAATTTCTTTAGATGGTGTGGAGATTGGGGCTTCTAGGAAGTTTAGGTACCTTAGGTCTATAGTGCAGTACAAAAGAGATATAAAAGATGATATTTAACATAGGATTAAGGCATGGTGGGTTAAGTGGAAGAATGCTACGGGAGTTTTATGTGATAGCAAGATGCCTATTAAGTTGAAAGGAAAGTTATATACGACTGTAATCCGCTCAGCTATGTTATATGGTAGTGAATGTTGGGCCATTAACAGACAACATATATCTAAGATGAGTGTGGCAAAAATGCGTATGTTAAGATGGATGAGTAGCCATACGCGAATGGATCGCATAAGGAATGAAGTTTTTCGTAGTAAAGAAGGTGTAGCACCAATAGAAGATAAGGTGCGCGAAGGCCGCTTGAGGTGGTACGGGTATGTCCAACGTAGACCGCTAGAAGCGCTAGTTCGTGCTTGGGAGGACATTCTTATACCTAATACTAGGAGAGGGAGGGGTAGACTAAGAATTATGTGGACCGAATTCATTAGGAAAGACATTCTAGATCTAGGCCTTCAGAAAAGTTTAATTTCGAACAAAGTTGTGTGGAAAAGTGAAATCCATATAGCCGACCCCAATTAGTTGGGATTAAGGCTTGTTGTTGTTGTTGTTGAATTCCCTCTATCATCTTTATTTGTCAATCAATCTTGTTAGAGAGATTGTAATATGTCTTGATCAAGATCACAAGTTGTTTGAATGTTAAAACATTAAAAACTCGTGTTAAAGGGATTTCAAAACGCACAGTGGACAAACTACTTTGGTTCGGCCAAACCGCCTGCAGCCGAAATATTTTGGCTGCAGCCGAAATGTTTACAGGCCTCAGGTCTGTTTGCGGCTACATCAGAAAAACACTCGCTGCAACGAAAATTCTGCAGAAAATAATGTTTTTATGAGTTTATATGATTTAAAACGTTTCGAACCATTACATCTATTGGTGATATGTTTTCATACATATCTGAACACCAATTAGCAATAGATATAACTATTGTAATAGGTGTATTAATCCATGAAAAGATACATTTACATTGAAAAGGTACTTTTATGTGAATGGTTGTAATGTTTAAAGAGGATGCATTCATTCATGAAATGACATCTCTGTCTTTATTAATTCTCTAAAAAATTTACACACTTAATTAAAATGTTCTGGAACTTAATATTATTGTTAGATATTGTGTTAAAGGTTTGTTGTATCTTGGGAGTATTTTTGTCATTAAAACTCATTTACAAACTTTGAGAAATAAGAGTAAATAAAACCTTTAAAAAAAGTATTTTTATACGCCTTAAACTCTCTTATTTCTACATTTTTTTCACCCTCTCCACTCAAATTCTCTAACAATTCTTATATAAGCATGCATCATCTTAACATATTATATATATATATAAAATCAGCATATATCCCAAATATTTCCGTGGATATCTCGTTTCGCCTTGTAATTATTACCTTTTTTTCATAAATACTTTCCGTGGAGATGGGAAAGTATTTATTAAGAAGAGGTAATAATATCAAGCCACATACGTGATATCCACAGAAATATTCGGGATATATGCTGATTTTTTTCTTCGAGTGCGCACACAAAGATGATTATTGTTGAGAATTAATTTAAATTTAAAGATGATTAACGTGATTTTAACGGTTTAAAATATGTTTTGAAAAGATAGAAAAACAATCAAGAAGAAAAAATATCAAGATCTACAGTTATTCACCTTTTTTTATTCAAGGGTTACGTCTATTATGAGACAGATGATTCACTACATTCTGGGAAGATGAAAAAATTACACAGAGAGAGCCCCATGGGCTTACCATTTTTACATGTATATATCAGTTTTATATACCCTCAACGTATGTCATTTTCATCATTAAATCTTATCACATTATCTTCATATTTTTTGATAAAATTCCCAGTGAGTAAGGTTTCTGCCAGTCAACGGTAGTTTTTCACCTACTCCCCCACCAACTTTGCTTGCTTGCAAGTCACGAAAGATATGCAGCAGGCTCGGTCTTTTCCTCGAGCTGAATGTATTCGACTCCTTAGGCGCTCTTCAAGCCATCTCCGCTTACATTTGCTTGGAGTGGTCGACCTCTTAATTATCTTGACTCCTCAGTACGGTCAACCTTTTATATGGGTGTTATTCTTAGTTTACAGTAAGCCTATACAGAATTTCATTTTACGGGATATTCGATGATGAGTTGTCATAGTCATTTAATGCCTTCAGTTGTGTCACGTGGTGCTCATCTAGTGCATGATGTAGGGTTTGAGATTTTACTCTACAATAATTATATATATATATATATAATAGGTTAACTTATATACTAATCATAACTACCTTCTTCTTCACAAAGAAAAATAAAATAGAGAAAATAGGAATAGAAATATAAATAAAAAAATAGGTACATTGTTGTGCTTGTTTTGAACACACTCATATGGCACGTATAATATATGCCCAAATTTACAATAAATTTACTAATTACGTAGATGATTGCACGTGTAATTTTTTTTTTTTTTTTTTTGAGTTGCAAGTAATATGTTTTTAAAAGGAAATTTAGTATGTTCATTAATCATAATCATAATTATAGAAAAGAAAATACAATCTCAAACCCATGAGAGAGTCCACAAGATCAAGGCAGACAACCATAAAGTTTTGGTTTTGATCAATGAAGAATTTTGATGCACGAGATCCTCGAGAACACTAATTAATCCACACAGGAGTCTATAAGGATCACTTACAAGCGTTTGATATGTAGTAATTAGTAAGAATCATATTACTGAGAAAATAATACAGAGTAATATTATTTTTTAAGAAACATGTACTATCACGTTTGGTACATATAAGAATCTAAGAATAGATTTCTGAAAATATTATTTTACTGTGTTTGATTAAACACAAAAATGTAATGTAATTTTTTATATAATAAACAATTTTAAATATTTTAAGATTAACTTATTAAATACTTTTGCTAGTGAAATTTACTCACAAACTATTATAGTTTTGACATCTTAGGTTTTTTTCCCAAATATAATTAAAAATATTATAAAAATATAGAAACGTAAAAAAAAAAAAAGAATAATCAGAATCAATTTTAAAATTAACAAAAGAAAACAAACTTGCAAAAAAGAAAAGGCAGCCTCCCTTCTCGATCCCTCCCTTTCCATCTCTCTCTCTCTCTCTCTCTTCCCCGTCCCTTCTTACAACTTCAAATTAGATCTCTCTGCCCCAAAAACTCAAATCAGATCTGGCATGGCACGGAAAGGACGGCGGCCTTCAGTGTGCGGTGGAGGGAGTCTGCGACGTTTGGGAAAAGCTGCAATGGGTGGGGGGGAGGGGGTGACGATCTATGGTGGTGGTGCTATGGGTGGGTTGTGATTCTGGATACTTTGGTGAGATTTTCATGAATATGAAATTTTCAGGCATTGTTAGGTGTTATGCAGATTATCTCAATTAAGGTATCGTTCACTTCGCTTATTCGAGTTTAAAATTTGAGTTGAAATGTGATTTTATGTGAGAGCTTTTTACTGTACCAAAAAAATTAGATGTGATTGTTTGTGAGAGCTTTTTATTGTAAAAAAACTCAAATTCTAAACTCGAATCAGCAAAGTGAACAGGGCCTAAATCTTATGGGATTTACTTTTTTGAGAATGTAAAAATTTCAATTCTTTGACCAAACGTGAAAATGTGAGAAGATTATCATTTCTAACCAAAAATTATCCCATGCCAAACGTCTCGGGGAGTCCCATTACACCTATGAGGGGCTTTTCGAACCTCTCCTCAAGTACTCGTGTTATATTTGGTATATACATATCATACATACATGGTGCTTCAGGATGATAAATATCATTATTTTTAGTTCATAAGTATAAGATAAATGTATTCACTTTTATAATTAGTAGATATAACTACCTTTAATAGATGACAATTAACTGTCATTTAATGTCCAAAAGCACGCGGCACGGAATATGTGAAAGATAATTACCTTTTCATTTACCTGCACAAATATGCAAGTAAAAAAAAAAACATAGAAAATTATTGAAATGGCTAAAGTAGTTTTTTTTTTTTTTTTTTTTTTTTAAATCAAAGAAACGCGAGAACTTTTATATATGCAGGTAGAAGTTCTCATTTGTACGTGGTTTGTTTCTCTACACAATATCTTATTGCATTAAAATTACATCAAAATTATAATTACACAGATTTGGTGAAGTATATTAAAAATTCAAACAATCTAAAATTACAAAGTAATTTTTTTTTACCAAAAATAATCATCCACGACATGAATATCTAATCAAACACCAATTGTTTATCTACTGAGATCAAGATCATAGATGTTTGATTTGGTAATTTTACACTTGGACCTTAAAATTGAGACCTTCAGATTGCATCTGTCCATCCAAATAAGAGAATTTAATTATGTGTGTTACTACACTTGACAGAGGGGAAAAAAAAAAGATAACTATCCATATCGCACAAATAATAATTGCTAATAATAATTTTTTTTGTATGAAAAAAATTGCTTACAATTAAAAGCATTGAAAGAAAAGGCAAAGTAGGCTGTACCATGTAAAAGAATTAAACTTCTTGTTATAAAAGTCAATAAAGCTTACGAAAAATAATAAATATTCTGTCAAATAATTTGGTGGATGATCAAATTTGTGTCAGTGTACTTAAACAATTATATGCACATATATATATATAATAATAATAATATTAGGGACACTAAATTTAATCCAAATTTTTTTTATCAATTTATTAATTGTATCAATTAATAATAAGTAACCACATCTATCAATATTCTAGCAAAAAAAAAAAAATACATCTCTTAATAAAAAGATAACAACTCTGTACCACGTAAATTAGTACAAAATAATTAAAATTAGAATTAGTGTCTCTAACATGAGTATGGTTTTAATAGTTACTCTAATATTTACCTATCAATGAGTATCATTATTTTAGCTATAAAATATTAATCCAATGGTTATAATAAATTTAATAGTTGACAAAAAAAATTTAAGACAATTCTTGAAACTAAATTCTTAGCACGTCATATCATTAAATTTTTATATTTAATGGTAAATATCGATAGAAACGTAACTATTAAAAATTTATCCATATATATACACGAGCACCCGCCTTCAAAGTTTAAAGTACGAAACATTAGGATGGTCTCGACGTCGCTAACTGCGCACTAATTTACATGCGAAATTTGACCTTACACACCCAAACAGTGGCCAAAGTAGCACCTTGTGACTCTGACTGCAGACTCGCTTCTTGTGCAATGCATAACCATTTTCATTTTACAAACCTTTTAGGTGCGTTTGGAGATGATTTTATTTTTTATATGAAAATAAAAATGAAAACATTTTCAATCTCAGACAGAAATTATTTTTGAAAATGTGTTTGATAGTTTTATCATGAGATTATTTTCAGTATAAATTTTTTTATTAATGTCTCTCTCTCTTTCTCTCTGCTCAGGAGATGAGAAAATGAAAACAAAAAATGAAAAACGACTAAAAGTCGTTTTTCATTTCTCTCTTATTTTACACTAAACTAAAAAATCGTTTTCATTTCTCTTTTTTGTCTTTATTGCGTCAAACGCCGTTTTAGAAACGTTTTCATTTTTTCTTTTTCAAAAAACGTGAAAAATAAAAATAGAATTAATTCCAAACACGGCATTTTTGTTTTTTCATTTTAGAAATTTTCATTTTGCAAACTTGTTTCTACTTTAATAATGCTATGTTGCTACATATCACTATCCTGAACTAATTTGGATAAATCTTTAAACTTGTAAATACTAGAATGGTAACTTATAATTTTACAATATGACATCTGAGTGTACCTTGAGACTTTTATCGTTATAATTACTTAATCCTGAATTAATTTTTAAAAGACATGTTAATTAACATTTCAAGGAATATAAAATTGTAAAATAAAACTAAATATTAAAAACCTATAAATCTGTTTGTTTGTTTTAATCTTCTTTAATATGTTTTAAGAAATTAATTCAGAGTTACGTAAATATAAGGACAAAAGGATATTGGATACAAGAATACGACGTTGCTTTTCTAGTTTTATTTAATTACCTCAATAACTAGTGTCTAGGGTTTTCAAATTTCTCTCTCTCCCCTACACAAACCAAAGAAAAAAGAGTGAACAACGACCGGAGTTTCAGGGCCGTCTCCGGGTGCGTCATCAGGCTCCCAGCCGTGAAACTTAGTTAGGGGTGTTCAAAAAATCTGCCATCTTTTTTCTCTTTCCATTTTCTCGCTCTCTACTTTTTTCTCTCTCAAATTTTCACTTGTTTTCTCTCTCTCTCTCTCTCTCTCTCTCTCTCTCTCTCTCTCTCTCGTCTCTCTCTCTTTTTTTTTCTCTCTCTCTCTCTTTTTTTCTCTCTCTCTCTCTCTCTCTCTCTCTCTCTCTCTCTCTCTCTTATCACTATCCTTTTGTAACCTCACTTGATCCACATATACTTGTTACGGTGTCAAAGGTACAAGAGTGATTGGTGGTTGATTAAGTACAAAAGAAAAGAGTATTTGTTTGTAAAGCCATCATGCTTCACTCGCCTATCAAACCGCCATGGACGCCCTAGCAACAAGTGTCCAGCTTGCATTAGTACTACATCACACAACACTTCATCTTCGTATTTACCGATTTGAAACGCAACTAACACCTGCTTGTTTGCCCTTATCTCACCACTATCATTTAACCATTGTAACTTGTACGGTCTAGGGTGCTTCAATGTGAGCAGTTCTAATTTTTCCACCATTGTTGTGCTTGCAACATTAGTACAATTACCACCATCAATAATCACACTACATACCTTGTCTTTGACGTAGCAACTAGTGTGAAAGATGTTCTCTCGTTGCACTTCTTCAACTTCTTTTGCTTGCAAGCTCAACGTTCTCCTATCCACCAATGTTCATGCATCAGGGGCTAAATACTCCTCCTCGGGGACGTCCTCCAATGGTGGCATGTCATAGGTGTCAGAATCTTCATCGCCGGTCTCAATCTTACCATTGTCTCACATCACCATAACCTGCTTGTTTGGACATTGACTTGCTATGTGTCCCCTGCCTTGACATTTAAAACATTTAATGTCACAGTTCCTAGAGGTAGAAGTGTAGGTTTTACCTTGAGAAACGTGGCTTGTGTTCTCGGACTTAGGCTCAGATTTGTGCTTGGGATTTGAGGACGTTTGTGGCTTGTCTTCCTTCTTTGTAAAACTAGGTTTCCAAGGGATAGAATGTGAGTTATGGGCGGTATGTGAACTACTCGCCCTCTTGAGTTGTTGCTCCACTTTGATGGCCGTGTGCACCATATCTTCCAACTCCACATAATGTTGCATCTCTACCTTATCATAGATCTCTCGGTTTAATCCAAGTAAAAACCTAGCCATTGTAGCCTTTCGATCTTCCTCTACATTAGTACGGATCATAGAAATCTCCATCTCCTTATAATAATCCTCTACGCTCCGGCTTCCTTGTCTAAGACCTTGCAGTTTTTTATATAATTCTTGGTAGTAGTGACTTAGAACAAACCGCTTTCTCATCACCGTTTTCATCTCCTCCCACGTCTCTATTGGTTGCTCTCTATTCCGCCTCCTGTTTATAACAAGTTGATCCCACCAAGTAATAGTATAGTCAGAAAATTCAATCACAGCTAGTTTTATCTTCTTTGCTTCGGAATAGTTATGGCAGTCAAATACGAACTCCATCTTTTTCTCCCACTCAAGGTATGTTTCGGGATCAAATCTACCTAGAAACGACGGAATCTTCATCTTAATACTACCCAAGTTGTTATCTTCCCGATTTCTAGCTTCTCTAAACCGCCCTCCATATCTCCTATTACCAACAATCGAATCCCGATCATCTTCTTCATCAAAACCAACCCCATAATACTCTTCATCTTCAACCTTCACTTTCCTCAGTTGAACTCTTTCCCTCCTACGCACATTAGGAGCGTTTTGCGGCTGCTCCATACATGCATTCTCCATCCGATCTAGTCGTTCATGAACTGGCTCCAACTCTTCCCTCATCAATCTCTTCATCTCCCCCATCATAGCCTCCATGAAAAGCTTAGGATCAAACTTCCCCAATGCTTCCTCGGAAGTGTTCTTCTCCTTCATGTTGGACATATTGGCTGCAAATTAAGGTTAGAAAAGAGAAAAGAAAACAACGGGACCTCACAACACTCCCTCACGTGTTTCACTCAAGAATGTGAATCACTCAACCCTCATTTTTTTTATTACCCTCTATTAATCTTCACTACTCTTTTTTTTCGCTCAATTTAATTTTCTATAGGTTCTTTACAAACTAATCAAACAAGAATCATAATCCCCTAGATAATTCACCAAGAACTTATCAATAATCTCTGTTTTCAACGATTCTTGCTCTCAAGATAGCCCTAAAAAAACTTAAAAGCCTCCGAGACTCAAGAAAATTCACAAATTTAGGCCCGAAAAATACGGTCGACGGGTTTCACCCGATCTATATGCTCAAACTTTTACTTAAAAAAAATATTGTTGTATGTCATTAACTCTTGAATCACGCCTATTAATAGGCTGGATTACATAAATTCAAACTCTATCCTAAACAAAAGAAATTTATCCTTTTAGATAAACATGCCTTATTTGACTCTTAAACAAGCTCTAAATCTAAAAAGAAACTAAAGATAACTATTAAAAATGGATAACTATCAAAATAGTGACTAAAGATAACTATTCAATTTTACTTGAATTTGGATTACTATTATCGTGTGAATAGAAATTGAGAGGGATATTGTGATAGTTTTTAGAAAAATTATGAGAGAGATTTGAGAGATTGAGAGAAATAGAGAGGGATTGAGAGAGTTTGAGTAAGAAAAATGTGTGGGGGATGAGGGGTATTTATAGGAAAATTTTTGGGTTAAAAATTTGATTTTTTCTCCCAAATTCGGATCCAACGGTTATTTTTTTTCTCTACGGGTCGGGTTTAGGCGGGCGGGGTGAAAATCGGGCAATGGTCAAAAAAATGGTCGTTGGATTCGGGCAATTCGGGTCAGGTCAGGCACCAACGATCAAAAATATATCCGTTGGTCGGGCTCGGGCTTCGGGCCTGAGTGAAAAAATTTAAAAAAATTTCGGTGGACGGTGGTTGACGGCGATATCACGGCGACGGGCTCCGGCGAGTTGTCCATTTTTGGGCTGCCCGAGCCTGAAAAATGGAGTTGAACGGGCTGGCATTTAGGTCTATCCAGCGAGCCCAAAAAATTCAGGCTTCGAGACGCCCGCCGGCCCAAAGTTTCAACACTATCCATAGGTATACACACAGTTACATATATACATATATACGTACTGTATTAATATATAGAAGATATGTACATGTATATATATACACACACCCACAATATTAAACACTCTAAAGCACAAATTAAGTCCACCGAAATATTTGTTGTTTTAAGAAATTATTTAATAAGCTGGCTCTTACATTTGAAAAGGAAAAAAAAAAAAAAAAAAAAAAAAAAAAAAAAAAAGCCCTAGCATTAGCATATATCCTTTTCTTCCCATGCATTCAAATGGTAAGCAACAAGTTGCGAAACTTAGCTAGGCTCAGTAATGAAAGATTTTTTTTCCCCCATAACCCCACTGAATTGGTTTAGCACATACTGAAGTAAGATAATTTCTCCGGTGTTTCATCTTTTTTAAAAATATCAGTGTTTCTTGCTTATCAGTCGTTAAATTTATATTATTTTTTCAATCTAATTTAACTTTTGATCAGATTTAATACATATCTGATGGCTGATAAGAAAGGAATACTAGTATTCCTAAAAAAAGGGAACGCCAGAAAAAAAAAATTCCCTACATTAATATGAAAAAGATATTATTAAGATATCATTTTAAAATCTTCTTTTTCATAAAGCATCTATGTAACTATATGTTTTTTATAAATCTAAAACAAAAACTTCAGCATTTCATATATATAATATAATAGTATTCTGGTCAAAGAAAAATGAGTGGTAGATAGGATTGACTCATTGATCTATCTCGAAGGTTTATGTAAAAAGTAAAAATTGCTTCCAATACTAGTGTTTTATTTGGTCAAAGGTTAAACTACATATTCATTTAGGAAAAAAAAACAACAACTACATATCATTGTCATGAGATTTTCTGCTTGTATGATTGCATTTGATCAATAAGACATTCCTAGTTTTTCTCAAATATTAGGCTATAAGTCTTGTTACATGGTAAGATGTTCTCTTGATAAGGTCGGAAATTAAGTTAGGTCAAAACGTGTTAAATTTAAGCTTGTACAACAAGAATGTTAGCAATTGAACTATGAAACACGTCAATTCATCTGTAGATATGCCATTTTCTAACAACTTGATGTTAATATTATCCCTGATAAATGTTTTTAAAATATTTCCAAACACATGGACAGCATGAAAGCTCAAAATGCCTCCATTCTTATGATTAAAATCTGAGCGTGTAAAATTAGAAAATGATATAAAAATATTTTGTGGCCAAGATAGAATTCTTGTTTGACACACAAATATAGGTAGGCATAAGTTTGTGGCATTCCCAACACGCAATCACGTTATATTGATTTGGCTTCATGAGTTACCATCAAGCCAAAATTTAAAAGAGCTACATGAAGTTATTGTTTCTTGGAGGACGTAAAAGATTTTGAACAATGCGACAATCCAACGAGAGAACTTGTCTTTTACCATTTGGATTGATGTGAATGCCAATTTACCAAGGCCACGGTTTTCTCCTAATTGTTGTACACATGCCATGAAAATATGAAGCCAAATTCTTTATTCGAGGCTTTCCAATTTGCTTAGCTAAGGCCTTTTGATTTTTTTTTTTTTTCTTTTCATGAGAACCCTGTGGTGGAGTATAAGAAATATATATTATTTTTAGATTATTGAGTAATTTCAGAGGTTTTTAAGTCTAATTTTGGTAGAAAGTTTGGTTAACAATTTGGAGATTCTCAAACCGCCTTATAATCCGCTTAAATAATTTTTTTGTTTTCAAAACTTTTTTTTTTTATATATATGTTAATTTTTATTTGGCATAATATAGGTTCTATGCCTATAAAATACACCGCATTATATTTTTATTGATTTGTTTTAAAATTTTAAATGAGGATCTTTTACTATTTTTGAATTATATTGTGAACTTGAATTTAATCTTTATTTTTATGAAATAAAGGTTTTAAAATTTTTGTTATTTATTGATATTTCGTAATCTTCAACTTTAACCACCAAGCTACCAAACTGTTTATGAGTGATTTGTTTTATTTTTGTTTTATTTTGACCATTCAAATACTTATGAGTGATTTGGTTTGATTTTTTTTTTTTTTTTATAGTAGTTATTTTTTTTAAGAAGAATTTGGGATAGTAGTTCTAGGAAGGACAAGAGGGGAAATCTGTATTTTTTTTTAATGTGAAATATGCTATTTATTTTTATACTCCATAAATTATGCTATTAATATTTATCTTCCTTTCAAAATATGTTATTATTTCCCTCCTTCTCCCTAAATGACTCTGCATAGAATTCCCCTTGAACTTTTCATGGGCTCTCGCTAGACGGGTTTTCTTGCATGTTAATCTCTTTTCCCTTTCTTATCTTTTAAAAAAAAATGCAATTGCATGTTTCTCATGTGACTGAACAAGTCCAATAATATCGGTTAGTTCATGTCCAAACCAATATATTAAGATAATTCAGATAAAATATTTTATCATATGGGTAGCGCTGAAACTAGAGAAAGCGATTAATTAAAACTTACTAAATCAATAACAGGGTAGTAGACTCGTAGTTATATAGAGCAAAGAAGACAAGGAAAGAAGTATACAACAAGAAGGAAATACTAAAGGGAGAGATAATCTTTTTTTTTCTCTCTTTTTTGCCTTTTCTAAAACAAAATTAGCATCGTCTTCGGTGGATAACCCATTAGTCAATTATATCAAAGGCTTCAATGAAAAAGACTTCTAGAGAGAGAGAGATAATCTTTTTTTTCTCTCTTTTTTTCCTTTTCTAAAACAAAATTAGCATCGTCTTCGGTGGATAACCCATTAGTCAATTATATCAAAGCCTTCAATGAAAAAGACTTCTAGAGAGAGAGAGAGAGAGAGGTCAAAAGTTTGAATTCCCTTTGGCCATCTTTGCTTCTATAAAAGTCCACCAGAAAGCCTAAAACATGTTAAAAAGACTGGCAACCAGCTAAGCCCCTGCCGTGTAAGTGCAATTGTAAAGGATAAACACTGATTACCCCACTTTTGACTTAATTTTAATGAGGCAAATGTGGAGATATCTTGGCGTTTGGTTCTTGACAAAGACGATAATACTATAACGAATCACGAACTATGAGATTAAAATTATTTTTAATTTATGTGTGTTTTTTTGTGAGAAAAAATACTATAACGAATCATGAATTATGATTCGAATCAGAGAACGAATCCTCCAGCCAAACGGGTTTTTAATTTGGTTCACATATAATAAGGCAAACAAACATTAATGGTAATAAAAAAGAAAAAAGAATACGAAAAAGAAGTAGTAAACTCATGGTAAAAGGATTCTCATAAAGTCAAGTTAGGAATGCAAACCAAAACTGCTTCAAACATTCCGTACAAGTAAAGGATAGGAAATAAAGTTTGAGATGGAAAAGTCTATGAACGTCAGTAATTGATGGCTTAAAGTCACACGACCCCGTAATAATAATGCATTTGCCGAGGCCAAACGGTATGAAACAGAGTCGGTGAGGAATGGGTTTTGGAAGGCGCGGGTGGGTATAAAAAAAAAATTAATAATTAATAATGTATTTGAAGAAGAATAAGAAGAATGCTTTGATTTAATTATAAAGGTATGTCTGCCACCCAGTTCTTCCCCTTATTTAATAAGATAAGAAAAATGTTAATAATTACGGGAAGGGTGGAAAACATACAAATTCACTTCATAGAGGCCTCCAAAACTAAGAGCGTAAATTCCGTTCAAAAAAACGGGATTATTTATTGTACATGACATTGCTGTTTTACGTCCTTTCTTTTGCCGGAACATGAGACGGTGCTCCTGGTCTTAAGATTCGATGCTTCTCAAGAATGGATCCAAAAGTGTCCAAATTCTAAAGAACAGGTAGATCAAGGATGAAATCAACCGCATTTTGATGAAAACAAGATATCTTCATAGCTGAGTGAAACTGAAGTATCATAAACATAAGAATCATATTATTTTTTTAGACTTATGACATGTTTAATTCGTTAATTTAAATTTTTAATTTGAATTGAAATGTGAATTTATGTGAAAATTTTTTATTGTAATAAAAAAGTTAAATGTGACTGTTTTTAAAACTTTTTACTGTAATAAAACCCAAATTCTAAATTCAAATAAATAAAATAAACGAAACCTTAAAATAATAACCACTCTGTCGAAGGCAAAAGATACAAAACCATAATTTTTTTTTTTTTGGGTGCTATACTATGTAGAAAATTAACAAAAAGGAAAAAACTACTGCTTTAACACATCACCATTTTTCCCAAACAACTATTAAACAAACAGAAAACAATAATTTTGATGTAGTCGATAGTCATTCTCGGTTCAGGCATTTCGTTTTCTTTTTTTTTTTTTTTTTTTTTTTTAAAGTATAAAAGTCAGTAAAGTAACAATTTTTTCAATGAATGTGCAAGAGAAGCCAGAGGGTTTCTTCATTTCTACTTAAATTTTAAAAAATTTAAACTCAAATTATAATTTTATTTAAATTCATGTTCTTTTATAAAATTTGAATTTGAAGTTAAGTATTAACTTGAGTTTAAAGTTAAAATCTGAGTTCAATCTTTTCCTTCAACTCAAGTTCTTAAACTCAAATTTAAATTAATGAACAATATTGTTTATATTATTAAAAGCGATATAACTTTTTTGTTTTAATTACGATTGAGATGATTTTTTATGCGTTCACAACGAAAAGACAAATAAAATCTCATCTATATACCCTATTAAAATTTTCCATCATCATTGAGTTTTTATTAAAAATACTATCTAAATACAAACTCAAATTTTGACTCACCTAAACACAAACTCAAGAAGATTCTTATCTCAAATTATAACTCAAATGTACACAACCAAACGCAAACTCAAATTACAACTTCAACTCAAGTTATAATTCAAATTCAACTCAAGATTTACACTCAAGTCATTATAACTCAAAAATACAACTGAACAAACCTAAAGACTTTGTAGAAGTTATCTTGAAAGTAACCAATTTAGGGACATCACATGCAAGTTTAGGTTTAGAAAATAAAGTCTCTTCATTTTATCGATTTGAGTTTTTAATTTTAATTTTTTACAGTTAAAAATTTTTATAAAAAGTCACATTTAATTTTTTTTATTACAATAAAAAATCATAAAACATTATATTTAATTTAAATTCACGAATTAAATGAGACTTAAAATTATAGAATTATATGAACCAGTTAAGATGACTGTTTCTCACCAATTTTTTGTACAATGTGTACCTGATTGTATCTAGTTTGACACAGCCTCAACTTGCTTTGCCAACAAGTCCTGCAAACCGCAGACCATATTCGCAGGGACAGCTACATCAATCATCTTCGGATAGGGAAGGTTCAGATCTGTAAAGCAATCATCTTTATTTAAAAAAGTATTTACATAAGTTGTAAAAGTGAGTTGACATAGCGGTAATATATATATATATATATATATATAAATAAA
>NW_010357248.1:609232-693650 GCF_000414095.1 Morus notabilis
TAAATATATATATATATATATATAATAAATGTCTTCCAGATCCGGCAGAAGTCACGAAACTTTGGGGGCAGGCTGCGTGTTTTGAAAAGTTATAATACTCATTCGAATTTTCAATTTTAAGTTTCTACAGTAAAAAATTTTTAAAAAATGTCAAATCTAATTTTTTCTGTTACAATGAAAAACTCTCAAAAAATTACATTTCAACTCGAATTGAAAACTCAAATCCGCAAAGTGAACGACACCTAAAACTGTAAGCTCTTAAGAATTTTTTATGCAATAAAATAAGAATTTTTTACTCAAATCACATTTTCAGCCATGAAACTTCAATAACCTTACGACCATATCAAGTGGAATGTACAAATAACATAAATCTCGTTCATTTTATCGATTTAAATTTTTAATTTCAGTTTTATTATAGTTAAAAACTCTCATAAAAAGTCATTTTTAACTGTTTCTACTACAGTTAAAAATTCTCATATAAAATCACATATAAACTCTAATTAAAAACTCAAATAAAAAAACTGAATGAGACCTTAAATTATCACAACACTAGACTTGAAAATCTAACATTGTGGTGTCCTTTCAAATGCTCTTTCAGCCCATTTAAGAGGTACCTAACAGACATCTTCTGTTCTTACTACATTTTTACTCCCGAATTTTCTAATTATATTTAATATTCTGTTAACTATATAAGGAGTTTTTAACTAATCACGTTTCTTGTTTTTTTAATCAATCGCATTTCGAGTCATGAAATTTCAATAATATTACAACTATCGCAACTGGACTATACAAATAACTTACCACGTCATAACACTAATACTGGAAAATGTTACATTGTCGTTTCCTTGACTTCACCACTTAATGCTTTCAAATGCTTTTCAGCCACTTCAGAGAAATGTTAACAGACGTCTCCCATTGTTTCTACATTTTCCTAAGTCAATCCCCCACACCACTCATGTTAATTCATACAAACGAAGTTTCTAATTATATTTAATATTCTTTTCACTATGATTTGTTTAGTTCGTTGATTCGAGCTTTTAATTCAAATTGAGATGTAATTTTATGTGAGTTTTTTTACTGCAGTAAAAAAATTATGTGACTATTTCTGAAAACTTTTTACCGTAACAAAACTCGAATTTTAAACTCGAATCGATAGGCCTCCTTCATTTCACCGATTCAAGTTTTCAATTCTAAGTTTTTACAGTAAAAAATTTTCAGAAAATGTCATATCTAACTTTTTCTGCTATAATAAAAAATTCTCAAAAAATATCACATCTCAACTTAAATTAAAAATTTAAATATGCAAGACCAGTTGAGGCCAGCTGCATGTACTGCATGTATTAGAATACTACTTAATAAGGACCAGAGGCTACTGCTGCCTATTGTCCCCTGACAACATTCCCCCTCTCTCCCCTCATTTTTGACACGTGTACAAAAAATAACGTAGTGAGCAGTGTGCTACGTCTGGAACCTAGACTCTTTTTGCAGCAACAGTAGATACGCCGTTGACTTGGATTGGACGGCTCAAGTTATTCCGCCGTTTCAATCCGGCAAATAGTAGCTGCTAGATTGAATACCTTGTCTATATATATATATATATATATATATTGGTAAAAAAGCATCCAATAACTTGGCAAACGAAAAACACATAACCCAGCTGAACAGCCACAAGCCAACAAGACGCAAAAGGGAGGAAACACAGATTAGAGGAAGCACTGAGAATCATCCTCTGGTATGACCATCGGACAGAGGGGCACATAGTTAAAGCAAAAATAGCCCATCAACTCAGTCTGTGCCACGACATTCCCCATCCTTCTTGTTTACTAATACGGAATAAAAATCTCAGGATAAGATATTTGGAATGCTAGAGAACTGTACTTACTTTCCATGATGTTTTTAAACGTCTCCTGCAAAATGAAGTCCAAATTAGGTCGCTTTAGCTATTAAGGGTTGATAAAAAGTATGCAAGATAATGGCGAGAACACGTGCCGACAATTGTGTAATAAAAATGCAACAGAGAAAGCAAAAGTAGTATGACGTACACAAGTGACACCAATAAAATTAAAAGATAAGAACAAGCTTTATTCGCATAAATCCAGAAAAACATGCATTTTTTTTTCTTTTGCCGTCCTTTTTCTCTATAATATTTCAGTCTCATGAAGGAGTTTTATAAACATCTTTGCAATACTAGAAATCTAGAATCAATCCCTTTTAATGGTAAAGTAATTGCAATACTAGAAATCTAGAAAATGGTAAAGTAATAAGTAGATGCTTGCCCGTTTTTAGTAATAAGTTAAAATGCACTTGCCTAATGTCAATCCTAGACATCTATGATTGAAGTTTGTGGTCAAGAGGAGAAAAGAACGTGAATGAGGTAGTACTCAGATGGTAGTAGTGAAAATTTCTGTGATAAACAAGAAGAGATCAGCGCTTATAACGCAACAAATCACCTCATCTTTTGTGAGCCGAGGATTATAGAGCATCTCTTCCCCTACGGTGCTAACCTAAATTCAAGCATGTCGAATTAGCTGATCTCTTAAAAAGATTTATCTAGTATAGAAGCAAATGAGACAATTTGGTTCCTTACATACAGTGAATCCTTTGTAATCGTGAGCAGGATAAATCAATGTATCCTTGGGCAATGTAAAAATCTGGATCCATAGAAAATGAGAAGTAGTGGTTGGACAAAGCATGAAAGGCCAAATGTACTGAAAGTTTGTCTCCCAGGGGAAGCATAATATGCTACTTCCAAATCATTAATTAAATCCTTGCCTGTGAATGCACTGACTTGTAGAGTTCATGTGAACTACCACCCTGCAAGAGGATCAAGGAAACAAAATGAAGCTCTTCGATAATCGCTCAAAGTTCCTCTTCAAAAATGCAACTGCACTTCCACTTAAAGGCGCGTATTGCCAAAGACAACAAGGACTTCTATGACAAACTGTAGAAAGACGAGAAACCTGAAAATCAGTTCTTCCACATCCACGTATTAACAAGGCATCCCCTGTGAAAGCCATTCTTTGTTGGGGCTGTTTGGGACCATCTCCTGTAACATAGGTAACACAACCCAATGTGTGGCCTGGAGTACCTCGAACCTGACAAAAAAAAAAAAAAATTGTTCTCAGCTATATACATACACAATCACATGCAGAAACATACACACCCAAGCTGTTCCCAACACGGATCTACTATTTTGTCCTTTCCTCACACAGATGTGGAATGCATCATCTAACTGAAGGAAAAAAAATAAAAATAATAATAATAAAAACTTGCTGTAGACAGAAGATTTGGTATAACATACGTTTTATTTGCAACGGACTTCTAGTTTATTAGAAACAGCAAATTCTATACTGACCTTCCTTAAGTTTTGCAAATTTCACAAAAATTTACGCTTCTCTTAGTATTTTAAACCCTGCAGTACAGCTAGTCTGTATGCTACATGTAAGAACTACATGTCGTGGCTAGAAAGAGAGAAGAGGAAAACTTGTGTGCTGTTTGTTTCAACAATCCGAACCAAAAAATTCAATTCGGATTGTAGTTGAAGGTTCAAATTGATGTTTGATAGAGAACTAAATGAGGACAATTCAACCAATTAACAATGGTTCAAACCCTTAATTTTAGAATTGACCCTCCCCCCAAATTCACAATCCAAATTATTTTCTAAAGTAAAAACAATTCGGATTTTACTTTTTCTCTCTCCTCAACTTTAAGCTTAAAAATTTCATAACTTTTTTGTTTCAATTCCAATTGAGGTGATTATTTTCTAATGTGTTCATAATGAAGAGAGGAGCAAATCCCCATCCATATTACATATTTTTTTATGTCATTTACAATGAGGTTTTATAAGATTTGATTTGTTATAAAATTCTAATGATAGTTTTCAACACTTTATCTAAACACAGTTCGACACTTTATCCAAACACAGTTCGGATTTTATTCCCAATCCAAATTACAATTTATTTGCGTATCCAAATACTGGTTCGAATCACAATTCATATCACCATAATTCAAACCAAATCTTACAATCCGAACGGCGAACCAAACAAGGCCTTGGTTAAACAAGCTCGAGTATAGAAGCAACAAAAAGATGCATGTGCATTATATACTATGTCGTCTCACAGAACGGATCGATGTTAAACCTTGTTGATGTAAAGAGTGCTTAGGAATCGCTCTACAAATAAAGGATGGGAACTATTCCAAAACAGTACTCAAAGATGCTAGGAACAAGTAGGATAGCGACCTATGCTTATCAAGCATGTCAATGAGCATTAATGCCCTAATCTTCTCACTAAAACTCAAATGTTCCTAGAAGTCATTTCTCAATTTGTTTTAGAATAAGAAAAGTTTGTAGGCTTAACCACTAGTATCTCTCTGATGAAAACAAATAAACACTTCCCTAATTTGATCTTGCAAGAAAATAAATCACACAAGTAAAAAGAAGTTGCAAACCAACCTCCAAAAACAAATCACCAAAATAAATCTTATCACCAGCTTCAATTAGAAGATCTGCCTTTGATTTGCTGGCCTTTGAAATGACAGACTGCACACCAGGAACCTTACTCTGTAACACACAAATTTACACATGGCTTCAAATCAGAATTATGCATTTGAAAGCCGTAAACAAACTACATAATGCACTATGATTCACAATATAAAATTATATTTTAACGTAAAGGATGAAAAACCTTTATCAAGCCGGTGCCTGTTACATGGTCAGCATGAACATGAGTGTTCATAGCATATATTAGCTTCAGCCCTAAGTCTTTAACAAGAGAAAGGTCCCTCTCCACTGTCTTGTCAACTGGGTCTATCAACTGCAAAAATAAAGTAATACATAGCCATCCCTCACTTTCAACCATTGGGCACTAGTACTTCGTCATATCTTGACCATTCAAAGTAATTTAAAAGTAATCTCACAGTTGTAGACAAAACAAGAGTAAGAGACAATAAAAAACAAACACTCCTATCTATTCACACTAGTGGGGATAAAACCCCACCACTCACATAAGATGGGTCTCATTAGATGGATAAGAGAGACCCAATGTAGTGGGACCCACCATTATATGATGTTGGTAAATTAGGAATGATTGGCTGTCCTATTGCTGTATTTTTACTAAATAGGACTAGGAATGTTTAGAGAATAATTAAGGATTTCTTTCCATAATTACTGATATTCTGCTTGCTTTAAGGAGAAGATTAAGTCTATTTTTTTCTATATATACTATGTAATTCCTTCAGAAAAAATAATGAGAAATAAGAAGTTTCTTTTCTTTTCTCTAAAAGCCAACATGGTATCAGAGCCATGGCTCTTACCAGAAAATCCTAGAAATTATTCTTCAATTCTGCCCTAGATGGACTATAGGCGAGCAGTGACCGGTTCAAGTGGTACTCCGGCAGAGGATGCACAGTCACGTAGTACAGCGCCGGCAACCAGCGGCGGAGGAGCGACCATCAGTGGCGAAAGTCTCCTTGGTTCGAATATGTACTTCCAATTAACGAACCATAGACTGAATGGCCAAAATTATTTGGATGGGCTCAATCAGTAAAACTGGCGATTGATGGAGAGGGAAGCTCGGCCGTTTGACTGGAGAAACAACTAGGCCTGCTGCAGGAGATCCAAATTTGGCGACACGGAGGTATGAAAATTCCTTAGTCACAACTTGGCTAATTAATTCAATGGAACCAGTCATTGGAAAGCCGCACATGTTCTTATCAACCAAAGATGTGTGGGATACAGTTCGTGAGATGTACTCAGACATCGAAAATTCCTCCCAAATTTTCAAACTGAAAACAAACTTATGTAAAGCCAAGCAAGGAGACTGCAATGTTACCATGTTTTACAACGAACTTGTGACCTTATGGCAGGAGTTAGATCTTTGTTATGAAGATGATTGGGAGTGTCTGAATCACAGTGTTCGACACAAAAAAAGAGAAGAAAACGACCGTGTTTGTCTTTCTTGCAGGTTTGAACCAAGAATTGGACGAGGTTAGAGGCCGGATATTGGGAAGAAAACCTCTGCTCTCTATCCGAGAGGTTCTCTATGAAACTAGGAGAGAAGAGATGAGGCGAAAAGTGATGATTGGGAAAGCCGAACCAGAGGAAGAAGGGTCAGCGCTCTTGTCCAGAGGAACCGAAGCTGAGGGAGATAGGAGGAATAGCAAAACAAGGCCTTGGTGCGATCACTATAAACGACCATGGCACACTCGGGAGACGTGTTGGAAAATCCATGTAAAGTCGAACAAGTGGAAGAAAAAACCATCTTGAGATTATCGTGTCTCCCATGCCAATACGACTAAATCAGGGCCCAAAATCTCCTTTGGAACGGAGCCATTCACAACGGAACAGATAGAGCAAATCTGTAAAATTCTTCAGTCACAAAATTTCTCTAACTCAAATCCTTCTTGTTCTCTGGTTCAGAAAGGTAACCTTCTAGTTGCGTCCTGTTTTAGTCTCAATTCAAATGATTCTTGGATAATTGATTCTAGGGCAACAGATCATATGACCGGTTCATCACAACTGTTTTCATCCTATAGTCCATGTGCAGGAAATCAAAGAGTGAAAATAGCAGATGGTTCTTTCTCAGCAGTAGCCGGGAAAGGATCAATTGTTATTTCTCCATGTTTTACACTCCATAATGTTCTCCATGTTCCCAAGTTATCTTGTAATCCATTGTCAATCAATAAACTAATAGTTGATCAAAACTGTCAGGTTAATTTTTCTTCATCGGTTGCCAATTTCAGAATTTGACCACGGGGAAGATGATTGGCAATGCTAAGCAAGTTGGAGATCTCTATTTCTTCGAAGATGGATATGACTTGAGTAGGCAATCCTAGAGGGCTTGTCTCAATTCTATTTCAATTCTTTCTGAGCAAGCAATCCTAGAGGGCTTGTCTCAATTCTATTTCAATTCTTAGTGAGAATGAAATTATGTTATGGCATTTTAGATTAGGAAACCCAAGTTTTTATTATATGAGACATTTGTTTCCAAAGCTTTTTATGAATAAAAATCCATCTTCATTTCAATGTGAAATTTGTGAAATTGCCAAACATCGTCGAACATCCTTTCCAGCACAACCTTATAAGGCCACAGAACCCATCACTATGATTCATAGTGATGTGTGGGGGCCGTCAAGAATTAAAACAAAAACTAGAAAAAAATGGTTCATAATTTTTTTTTTTATGACCATACTAGGATTACATGGGTATTTTAACTTAATGAAAAATCAGATGCTAAAAATGTGTTTAAAATTTTTTATAAAATGATTCAAACACAATTTCAAACTTAGATTCAAGTTTTTAGAAGTAAAAATGGCAAAGAATATTTCAATAAGATTTTAGGAAGTTTTTTTGTTGAAAATGGTATTGTCCACCAAAGTTCCTGCAATAATACTCCTCAACAAAATGGGGTAGCATAGAGGAAAAATAAACATCTTTTAGAAGTTGCAAGATCTTTAATGTTTTCAACAAAAGTTCCTAAATACTTATGGGGTGAAGCTATTCTTACAGCTACATATTTGATCAATAGGATGCCTTCAAAAGTTATAAAATAATAAACCCCTTTGAATTGCTTTAAAATATGTTTTCCTTCCTCTCGACTCTCACATGATCTCCCACTTAAAGTGTTTGGGTCTACTGCATTTGTCCATATTCATGATATTAATCGAGAAAAACTTGATCCTATAGCAAAAAAAAGTGTCTTTGTCGGCTATCCTTCAACCCAGAAGGGATACAAATGTTTTGATCCAATATCCCAAAAAAATTTTTGAAACCATTTTTTGAGTCTGACTCATCTTCGGGGGGGAGATTCGACTTTTGGTTGGTTGTTAGATGATTTTTTGCCCAATGTTCATAAGGAAATTGAAACTATTCACAGGGAATCTGAGACTATGGCAAACACTGAAAATGGTGTTGATGTATTTCATAATTCTATTTCAAAAAATTGTGATGTCTCAAATAAAGGAAATAGGGATTCTTCTTCTGTGCCCTTGGAAAATCAAACTCAAGAAGGGATTGAAATGTGTGCGGGGCAAGGTGGTCATCGTTATAAAGGGATGGTCTATTCAAGGAAGTATCCAGAACGATAGAAAAGAACTGACAACTTGGAGCATGGTCAAGAAACTAACTCGAGGAAAAATCCTAAGGCTGAAGATCAGTCAGCTAAGTCTTAGTCTGAATCAAGTCCCATCAAGTCTGTCTTCTGAACCAACTTCTATAGCAGAGTCAGATGAAACTTTAAATTTGCCCATTACTCTTAGGAAGGGAACTAGAACTTGTACTAATCACCCGTTGTATAATTTTCTATCATATCAGAGTCTATCTCCATCATTTCGTGCTTTTACCTCAAAATTGTCTTGTGTTGTTATTCCTAAGCATATACAGGAGGTTCTAAATGTTCCTAAATGGAAGGAGGCGGTTCTTGAGATGAGAGCTCTTGAGAAGAATATGGCGTGGGAGAAAGTAGACCTTCTAGAAGGAAAAATTCCAGTTGGGTGTGAGTGGGTGTTCACCGTGAAGTACAATTCTGATGGGTCACTCAAGAGATACAATTCTTGATTGGTTGCTAAGGGGTTTACCCAAACTTATGGTATTGATTATTCATAAACCTTTTCACCAATTGCTAAGTTGAGTACTGTAAGAGTGCTACTTTCTATTGCAGTTAACCTGGATTGGTCTCTACATTAACTGGACGTCAAGAATGCCATCCTAAATGGAGACTTAGAAGAGGTGTACGTGGAAGCTCCCTCGGGATTTATTGAAAGCTTTGGGAAAAAATGTTGCAGGTTGAGGAAGTCTTTATATGGACTTAAACAATCCCCGAGGGCCTGGTTCGACAAATTTGCAAGATTTGTAAAGACTCAAGGATTTTTACAAGGGCAGGCTGACCATACCTTGTTTATGAAGACTTTTGCAGAAGGTAGAATTGCAGTTTTGATTGTCTATGAAGATGACATTTGATAACTCTAGGAATTAGAGTTAATTTGGGCATTTCTAGGCTTATAGTTGGCTCATCCAAAGGCTTAGTTGTTAATTTTCTGCTTTATTTGTTCAACTTTTGGTTCATGTGGTGCACTCTGCTGAGATTTATTTGTGTGATGTTTCTGTGATGTTTATGAAGAAAACTTGATTAAGAAAGGGGCTAACGTGTGTCCAAGAGGTGTTGTTTCTGATCTGCAAGTTTTGAGGATAAATGATGCAGCAAAAAAAAATATGACAGCAGACAGTAGTGGATGACATCAGCACATGTCAGAGAGAAGAAAGAAAAATAAAGTGCACAGGAGGATGCTGCTGTGGATGGTCAGCTGGACCCAATCACCCACTAAGTGCCACCTCAACGTCCTTGGTTGCCCGAGAAGTACACTTTAATTCTTAGCTAGTGGAGCGCCGCAGGCAAGAGGTACAAAAAAATAGAAAAGAAAAAAAGAAAAAAAGGCAGAGAGCACCGAGTGAGCTAAAGGAGCAGAGACCAGAGGGGGAAAAATAGTACCAGAGATGAGAAAAAGAAAACCAGTATGAGGAGTAGATTTTCCCAGTCATTCTCAGCTTGTGGAAGCTCATTGAAGAAGGACAAGAGAGAAAAGTAAGCTTGAAGGCTCAATCCAGCTGAAACTCCCTTTCTCTCATTTGTTGTGTTCCAATTCTCCTTCAGTTTGCAATTTTATTGAACAATGATACATGTTGATTATCTGGTTTTTGTAAATCCAGTTATGAGCTAAATTTACTTGGTTGGGATGATAAAGTACCCATATCTGTAATTTGACGTTGTGTATGCTCACTTTTGCTATATTGATACTAATTAGTTTGTTCAATATAATCTCTCTTGTTCATTTTTTGTTTACTGACCGGCCATCAAACAAAATATAGTGGTTTCATTTTGCTGGAAAGTTGATTAGAATTAGACCAATATTGAACAGTGTGAGTTTAGCTAAATTTTACAAAGAGATCTAGTTGATTTACGAGTAGTAAAGGAATATAAACTTGTCTCACATAGCTCAATTGAAACACATGCTTAATACAACCTAACTGTTTAGATTTCTCATAGGAATATGTTGAAATTTGAGTAAAGAGGTGAAATCATAAGTAGATCGGCAGACTTGTGTAAAATTCGTGTTTCAGGTTAACTGACAGCATTGCTGTAGCAAAAGTCGTAGCATACATAGCCCAAGTTGCAGTGAAGGAGAAATTGAGTCTCAGCCCTTTCATATAGATTGATTTTTACCCTTGACAACTGAGTGTGTTATTTACTTATGTTACTACAATTCTTTTTAGTCTTTGTAGCTAAATCAAACCATTACACTTGTTTACATTGCATCTCTTGGATCTTATTAGGAAAAATATTGGTAACTTTCTCCGTGGGAACGATACTCTACTCATTCACTTTATTACTTGTTCGGCACGTGCGCTTGCGTAGTGAATTTTACCAACAACATTATCCTCACTGGTGATGATCTTGAGGAAATGAATAAATTGAAGAAGAGCCTCTCTACCGAGTTTGAGATTAATGATCTGGGACCGCTTAGATATTTGCTTGGAATGGAAATTGCTAGGTCTAAGAAAGGTATAGTAGTTTCCCAACAGAAGTATATTCTAGATTTGTTGGAAGAAACGGGATATGGAATTTAACTCAAAGCCTGGGGAGGTTAAGGAAGGAGTCCTGTAGACACAGGTCGATATCAATGCGTGGTGGGAAAGTTAATCTATTTATCCCACACTCGACCATACATTTCTTTTGCTGTCAGTATAGTGAGTCAGTTTACGCATTCTCCTTACGAAGAACACTTGGAAGCAGTTTATAGAATTTTAAGATATTGAAAGGGAACTCTAAGGAAAGGATTATTTTTTAGAAAAGGTGATCAACAGAGGATTGAAGTCTACACTGATGCAGACTGGGCAGGGTCTATAACTAACAGGAGATCTACCTCTGGATATTGTACCTTCTTATGGGGAAATTTGATAATTTGGAGAAGCAAAAAACAGAGTGTGGTGGCTAGGAGTAGTGCGGAAGCAGAATATAGAGCAATGACTCAAGGGATTTGCGAGATTCTTTGGTTAAAGAGAATACTGGAAGAACTTAGTAGACCAGTAGAGTTTCTAATGAAGCTGTTTTGTGACAATAAAGTAGCTATTAGCATTGCTAATAATCCAGTTCAACATTATCGGACAAAGCATGTGGAGATTGATAGACACTTTATAAAGGAGAAGCTTGAAAATGGAGTCATCTGTATACCTTTCTTGCCTACAACTCAACAAATTGCCGATGTCTTCACAAAAGGGTTACTCAGGCAGAATTTTGAGTTCTTTATAAGCAAGTTGGGCATGATCAATATCTATGCATCAACTTGAGGGGGGGGGGTGTCGGTAAATTAGGAATGATTGACTGTCCTATTGCTATATTTTTAGTAGATAGGACTAGGAATATTTAGAGAATAATCAAGGATTTTTTTCCATAATTACTGATATTCTCCTTGCTTTAAGGAGAAGATTAGGTCTCTATGTTTTTATATATATACTATGTAATTCCTTCAGAAAAAATAATGAGAAATAAGAAGTTTCTTTTCTCTTCCCTAAAAGCCTACATGTGAGTAATGAGGATTTATCCCCATTTTCCTAAGGGGGCGTTTGGTATGGGGTAATCTTAAAGGTGGGAATGGGAATCTGAAAGATTTCCATGCTTGGTACAATTATTGAGCTTTTTTAAAACCCACGAAAGTGAAGCCCATGGGATTCACATTATCACATTTTGGGGTAATACTAAACCCACCCAATACGGTGTTGTTAGTTTACCAATCCATCCCAAAAGCTTAAGCTATTAAGAGGTGGGCCAACAATAGTTTTTTATACTTTAACACTCCCCCTCACATGTGAGCTGGACAATGGGCAATCGTGTGGGTAAATTAATTGGAAATCCCAACACGTGAATATTTAAAGCCCGAGATATATTAAAGACCCAACACATGATGACAATTTTAAATGGGGATAAAGAGTGCAATTACGGGGGTTTGAACTCAGGACCTCCCGCTCTGATACCATGTTAGTTTACCAATCCATCCCAAAAGCTTAAACTATTAGGAGGTGGGCCAACAATAGTTTTTTATACTTTAACAGGTGTTATTCACTTTCCCAGGAAAGTAATATCACGGGAATCAAAATCTCTCTCACCCATTTCTTCTCAGCCCATACGCATATCTCGTCCAGCCTGTTGAATCTCTTCCGTCGCCGCCGCCGCCGCCCGATATACCACGCCGCTACTGCCGCCCGATCCACCACGCCGCCCGATCCACCACGCCATCTAGCCTGTTGAATCTCAGAGCTTGCTTGGTTGTTTGCCATGGCTGAGATTTCGAGCTTCGTCTTCTCCTTCACACTTCACACTCTCTCGACTCACTCACCTTATTTTTATTTGGCTTTTTAGGTTGGTGGCCGAGATGGTGGAGCAGTGCAACAACTGGGATTAGCTTTTGTTGCCGGGATAGAAAAGAAAGAAAGGCATGATTTTTCAAAGGTTCGGTGGGCAGACTAGCAATACTCTGTTGTATAAAGTTGTTTTGAAGAGCAATGTGCCATTGACTTTCTGAAAGGCCAAAGGAAATAACAAAATTGTCAGAATTTGTAAATATCTTGTTTCTAGAATTTCTTGAGGAAAATTGTCCTTTCTCCCAGGCGTTTTCCCCGGTTTTTACAAGTTTTTGTTGTTATGATTATTTGTGAAGTAGCAACATCCACCAGAATTCTAATATGGCAGCAATGCTGGGTGACATTCATTGATCAAATGATGATCTTGTTCAATGTGCTGAAATCATATTAAAGATATAGTGAAACCATAAAGGTTTTTTTTAATGCACAACATTCCTATGCACAACCAAACACAGTAATGTATTATTCCTGAGAATTTGAGACAAGATTCATGTATGGAACTAAACACAATAATGTATTATTCTTAGGAATCATATTACCCTCTATCACTTTCCCAAGAATATGATTTCTACTGATTACTGCATACCAAACGTCCCCTAAAAGTTTGGCAACCTAACGTTTAATAAGTGGACACAACCTAACATTTGCTGTGAGGCACCAGTACCAATGCGGAATGAAAGTCAGACTATAGCATGTAGACTTAGATAAAATGAAAACACAAAAAGTGCACGACAGTAGCAAATATGCTTGCTTGCTTGCTCTGCAAAAGATGACAAGTTCTTTCTTATTCTCTTCAGCAGTTATTCTTCTCAAACTACTGTCGTGCTTTCCATAATATTCACATTCCAGGAAAATAGGTTATAAGATAATTTTCCTACTTAAAATGCATTTCCATTTCAGGCATAATCATGACAAAGAACCCAGTAGACGCATTTGCAAGATAAAGCATCCGATCCATTTAGAACGGCGTTGAAAATTAGTTCCAATATGAGATATTATTTTAGCGAAGCTCTCAGATTACAGACTCAAGAAACAGAGGAAGTCAAATACATCAGGTGGCTTGGATTTCAGATTGCATACAGTGGCTATTGTCTATGTCAGGAGGTTAGTTTCTGTCATGTGATTGAAGGCTGACGTGTCACGTTTCTAGTGGAAGACTTGCCTTTGGTGTTATGTATATATAACAGGCTCTTAAGTTATTTGGTGTGAGAAGTTGAGAACGAATTTGCTGAGAGAGAATTCGAGAGATCTTTATGATTAAGATCTGGTTCATCAGTTGTAACAAACTAGAGAAAGAAAGGGTTGAGAGCAAGTGTAGTGAGAGAAAGGGAATTTTCTCCTGGGGTTTCTTGTTGTAATTTTCTCGGCAAAAAGTTTCTGTTTGTACTGGTGAGGGATTTGTGAGATTTGAGAGTTGTAATCTCTGAGAAATTAAAAAGACTACAGATCGAATTCCTTGAGGGGAGTTCGTGAGGACGTAGGCATAATTGGCCGAACCTCGATAAAATCTTGGTGTATTTTTCTTCGGCTTTCGATTTCTTGTTTATCCGCGATTATTGATCAAGTTGGTGTGGGAGGAAATTTCCTACAATGGTATTAGAGCTTTGGTAATTGAAGCATCAACATCGATCTGAAGAAATTCGAGAGGAGGTAGATTGGAAAACATTCAAGATCAAGTGCCTGCAATTGGCATGTTTGATCTCGAAGATTCTGAAGCGAATTCGGATTCACCGAAGAGAGACCAGAGATCGAGCTTGGGAAATCAAGAATCGGCAATTGATAAATTTTTCCCAGTCATCATGAAAGTTTAATTTCGAATAGAACTGCGTGAAAAAGTAAAATCCATATAGCTGACCCCAATTAAATTGAGATTAAGGCTAGTTGTTGTTGTTGTGGTCGTCGTCGTCATGAGCACCATGAAGGTTGACATTGAGAAATTCAATGGGTCTGGTGATTTCAAGAATATGGAGGAGAAAAGTGAAAGGGCTTCTTGTTCAACAAAAGGCGTTGGAGGCACTTGAAGACCCAGTTAAATTTCTAAAAAGGCTTCTCGGAATATCAGAAGCAAGAGTTGCTTGAACAACATCATATACAATAATCTTCCATCTTGTTGATTCTATTATTAGGCTTGTTGATAAAGGAGATACCCCTGCCAGGATTTGGAATAAATTGGATGAATTATTTCAAAAGAAACCTTTGACAAATAAGATTTTCTTGAAAGAAAGATTGTCTGGTTTTAAGATGGATACTTCAAAAGGCCTAGAACAGAATCTTGATGAGTTTTGAGAATGAACAAGTTGGCTAACTCGGGTAATGAAAATGAAGCCATCATTTTGATAAATTCTCTATCGGACTCGTTTAGAGAAGTCAAGACAACTAAAAAGTACGGGAGAATATCCATAACTTCTATGGAAGTTTTATCAGCATTATAGGCTCTGGGTTAGGGATGGTAATGGCTTTAAAACTATAATTAGCAAGGATGTCACTTTTAATGAGAATGATTTTCCTTTTTCTGGGGAGCTAACCCTACTGCAGGAAGAGACACTTTGAGTACTAACCCTGCAGGTACCATGGAAGATCATACTATAGTGAATCCCTGTCCGGTGGAGCTCAGTTCGGTGAAGCTCCGAGTGATACACAATCAGAGTGATACACAATCAGGTGGAGGATACTCTGATGATGCTCGGTCAAGAGAATAATCCTAACGTGGTGGAGCTCATTCCGGTGGAGTCCTGTCTATTGGATCACAGTCCGGTGGAGCCCAATGAAGTGAGTCCCAGTCAGGTGGAGCTGCAGCAAGTGAAACCACATCAAGTGGAACTGCAACATGTGGAACCATGGCAAGTTTGGAACCGCAGTAGATAGAGCTGCAAAAGGTGGAACCACATCAGGTGGAACTGCAACAGATGGAATCACGACAGGTGAAGCTACCTCAGTAGAGTTGCAACAGGTGGAGCATGATAAGGCTGGTCATGGGCAAGTTGAATGTGGGCAGAAGGTTACAAGCCTGATAGTGCAGAACATGGAGACCACAAAAAGGAATTGATCATTGATGATGACGATGGTCAGGAACACTAGTCAGATTCCCTTAGTTATGATATGCTACTTATCGGGGAGGAGAAGGGAAAATTTTACAAAGTGGAGGATGTGCTTGGGTCTAAGTTCGACTAGAGAGACGTAAGATCTACTGAGAAGATGTTGGGAATTGACATCACGAGTCAGAGTGGGTATTTAGAGAATAGTGTTGAAGAATTCTCTATGGATGGAGCTATGGCAAACCCAGAGAAGAAAGGGCATTGGTCAGAAATGAAATGGCTCATCAGATACATTGGAGGACCTTTAGAGTTGGGACTTCGATATGTAAAGCATAGTGATCAGATTGGGGTTGAAGGATTTATTACCTCTGACTATGCTAGTGATAGAGAAAGGAAGTCAGCAAAAACATACTTATTTCAAGTGTGTGAAAATTGTGTCGGCTGGAAGTCTCAAGGAGTGGCATTATCCATAACTGTAGCTGAGTATATGGCAGCCACTGAAGAAGTTAAGGAAGAGGTCATCAAAGTTGAGAAGGCACCTACCGAGGAGAATCAAGCTGACATGGGAACAAAGCTTATCACTCTTGGCAAGTTCAAATGCTATTTTGACTTGCAAGTGTTTGACAATGGGTGATTGATGAGGTGAAGCAAGCATGGATCCTCAAGGAAGGAAATGGTCTGTACTCAAAGTCATATCGGAACTGAGGTGGAGCTTGTTGAAAATCAATTTCAATATCAGGTATTATTTTGGTGAAGCTCTCAGATTAAAGACTCAAGAAACAGAGGAAGTCAAAGACATCAGGTGGCTTGGATTTTAGATTGCATTTGGTGGTTAATTTCTATCATCTGATTGAAGGCTGACGTGTCATGTTGCTAGTGTAAGACTTGCCTTTGGTGTTATGCATATATAACAGACTCTTAAGTTGTTTGGTGTGAGAAGTTGAGAACGAATTTGCTGAGAGAGAATTCGAGATATCTTTATAATTAAGATTTGGTTCATCAGTTGTAACAAACTAGAGAGAGAAATGTTAAGAGCAAGTGTAGTGAGAGAGGGATTTTTCTCTTGGGGTTTATTGCTGTAATTTTCTCAGGAAAAAGTTTGTGTTTGTACTGGTGAGGGATTTGTGAGATTTGAGAGTTGTAATTTCTGAGAAATTAATAAGCGTACAGATCGAACTCCATGAGGGGAGTTCGTGAGGACGTAGCCATAATTGGCCGAACCTCGATAAAATCTTGGTGTGTTTTTCTTCGGCTTTGATTTCTTGTTTATCCGCGATTATTGATGGAGTTGGTGTGGCAGGAAATTTCCTACAAACTGATTCCATAACCAACTACAAGCTTAGGTCCTATGACTATGCATTTGAATTCGCTGAAAGAAATCAATTTTGACTTCCATTCAAGAATTCCAACAATCAGATGTCATAATAAATATTAAAAAAGAAGTCAAAAGAACAAACAAAATGGAAGAAGAAAAAAAAAAACCATTTTTTTCTTTTCTTTTCTTTTCTTTTTTTTTTTTGGGAACAAACCAGAGCGGGTTTATCGGGGTGAGAAATGTTGGCGAGCAAGTAAGTGTAGGTGGAGGATTCCTTCTCGAAGAGCTGCCGGAAGAGGAGATTGTTGCCGGCGGAGGAGTGAGACGACGTCATATAAGAGGAAAACGCCATCGCCGGCCTAAACTTTGCCTGAATAGGTGGAAGGGCGGAGAAATGCGAAGGGGATCGCGCGACGGCGCAGAGTCGGAGGAGATTCAGTCGCAGCATTTTTCGGTTTTCTGTCTGTTTGTTTGTGGGGTTCGATCGATGTTTTTTTCAATCTTTTTTTTTTTTTTAGGGAGTGCAGTGTCAGAACTGGAAAACTTTGTGCAATTAGAGGGGAGATGAGAGGTGACGTCACCTCAAACGTGCCCGCCAAATCACAAGGAAAGCAACCAATTGCGGAAAGGGGCACGTGGTGGGCCCGGAAGCCGGGTAGGACACGTGATGAATATATTATTTTTTATTAGTTGAGAGCACGTGGTCAATAGCTCTCAGAAAATATCACATTTCAACTTGAACTGACGAATCGAATAAAACCTATATGTTAAGTTTTAACTACTGTATTATTATTAAAAGTATATAAAATGAAATACTATAATTTTAGGAATTAAAATGAAAATAATAAAATTTTAGGGTAAGAAGTCAAAAAATGTAAAAAAGATTTAAATGAAGAAATAAATAAATTTAAGAAAAAAGAGAACCAAAACGAAAAAAATAAAGTTTGAAAGAAAAAATAAAAAAAAGGTTAAAAATGACTAAACTGAAGAAATAAATAAGTTTAAGGCAAATGAACAAAAAGGGGCAAAATAAAGTTTCAGGATGAAAATAAGAAAAAAGGGTAAAAAAAGGTTCAAATGAAGAAATAAATAAGTTTTAGGGTAAAAAAAATAAAAATGGAAAAAATAAAGTTGCAGAGTAAAAATAAGAAAAAATTGTCAAAAACAGGTACAAATCAAAAAATAAATAAATTTTAGGGCAAAATGATTAAAGGGGAAAAAATAAAGTTGCAAAACAAAAATAAAAATTAGGTCAAGAAAAGATAAAAATGAAGCAATAAGTTTTAGAGTAAAAGGAATAAAAACAGAAAAAATAAAGTTTCAATGTAAAAATAAAAAAGAAGGGTAAAAAAAAGTTTAAAATGAAGAAATAAATAAGTTTTAAGGTAAAATGTACAAAAATAAAAACAAAAAAAAAAAGATTCGGGGCAAAATTAAGGGAAAATAGTCAATGAAGGTCTAAAGTGAAAAAATTAATTTTAGAACAAAAAGAACCAAAATAGAAAAGAAAATAAAATATCAAGGTAAAAGATTCAAAAAGATTCAAAAAAGGGCCAAAATAAAAATAAATAAATAACTTTTAGAATAAAAACAAAAAAATAAAAAATAAAACAAAGGATTTGAAAAAATAAAAAAGGGGAGGGGTTTATTCTACCAAAACGTCGCCATTTTTATCAAAAAACTGCGTGAACAGAAAAGTAATTCGTAAATATGATAAATTTAGGCCCCTTCATCTCCTTCGTTTGAATCGCAAGTTAAATTTTTGCTATATTATTTTATTACAAAAATTTAAATTTAATATTTTCTGTTTCAGTATCTTCTCTCACATAAATTCACTTTTTAACTCAAGTTTTTAAATCAAGTTCTCACCTCGAATGATTAATGGAATTTATGCTAACAAATTTTGCCCATGTTTGTTTCAACCATTTGAACCTAAAAATTCAATTCAGATGGTAATTCAAAAGTGGTAGTTCAAGGTTTAAATTGATGTTTGGTAGAAAACTAAAATGAATGCAATTCAAACCATTAATCCCAAATTCAAACCCTTAATTTTAAAATTGCTCCCCCCCCCCCCCCCCCTAAATTTAAGAATTTGAGTGAAATAATTTACTTTTACTTATTCTTTCTTCAACTTCAAGCTTAAAAAATATCTTTACTTTTTCGCTTTAATTTTAATTGAGATAATTTTTAATGCGTTCATAATAAAGAGAATAACAAATTCTCATCCATATTGCATATTTAAATATGTTATTTACAATGAGGTTTTTTAATATTTATTACAATTTTAATGACAGTTTTCATCACTTTATTCAAATACATATCGGATTTTATCTAAATATCGATTTGAATCACAATTCAAATAACGCCAATTCAAATTCTACAATTTAAACTAAATCACTACAATTTGAACGGTGAATCAAATAAGACATTTACTATTAAAGTTGAAATATAACAAAAAAAAGTTTAAATTTTTTTAAAAGAAAACATAAAGATCAAGTGTAATTTTGCTATTCTTAAGATAATTTTAAAATGTTTTATCATTTCAACTTAAGTCTCATAAATTTATCATAGTATAAATTTTTACTTTATTTTTGGTACTTCAAAAGATAACCGTTTTGATTCCAGACTTTTCAAGACCGACCCAAACCATTTTTTTTTTTCATGTGTACGTGATACATTGTTAAATCAACAGTGGGATATGTATACCCTTTACAGAGGTTGGAGTGGAAATCTCATAATCTATAATCCCTTTTTTTTTTTTTTATTACAGTGCCACAACGAACCACCATTTCTCAATAAAAAGCTTGTTATGGCAACTTGGGAAAGAAAAGTAGATTGAGAACTAAAAAGGAGCTCGATGTCTTTTTATTGATATGGAATGACGGAACGGGAGAGGAGAATACAATAGTTTTAATTTTAATTTAATAAGTACGTGTATAAATTAGACTCTCTTAAATTAATAATTTTCTATATTTAATAAACACAAATTATTACGTATATCTTAATAAAGAAAATTTTAATATTATTATCAATAAATCTTAACTTCGTCACTGTTAGTATGACAGTAACAATGGTACTTTGAAGAGGATATCATAGCAAGATGAGAGAATGGGGTATGAAGAGAAAAAAAAAAAAAAAAAAAAAAAAAAAAAAAAAAAAAAAAAAAAAAGCAAAAAGCAAAAAGAAAAGTAGTTGATATTTAGCAACATGGTTGTGTGGAAGCTATGAATTTGGCATTTTCTTATCCGAGTCATTGATGAAAAAAAAGGAGAAAAATAAATCCTTAGAAGGGGAAGATGGAAACTTCATCTAGATTGTGTTTCGTAGAAAGGATTAAAGGATGGATGGATTGAGGCGTGGAAAGTGAAATGTCGGCTTATTTGGTAATTAGTAGGGTGGATTGGGAAGAGTAGAGCAGGGAGAAGCAAGGGATTGTGAATCTTTTGAGACCCACAAATTTTATCCTTACTTTAAGGCAAAAAAAAACAAAAAAACAAAAAAAGACAAATGAATTTTATCCTCACTTAGGGTTCGTTTGGTTGGAGAATTCAAACCATGTAATTCGAACTATTTTCGATTTACGTGTATTTTTTAGGAGAGAAAATACTGTAACGAACCACGAATCATGATTCGAATCAGGGAACGAATCCCTCTACCAAACGCCCCCTTAAATAACGCCAAATGGTAATGCTTACATAACAGCTAGACTAATTTTTTTCACGTAATGATAAATTGCCACTTGGTATTGTTTCCGTGACATTTTCAAAATTAGAGACTAAGTGGAGTTTATTTTAAAATTCGAGTACCATTTTTTATCAACTCAAATATTGTCAATAACGAGGTATTCCTCTGATGATGCTTTAGATTTATTGTATAAATTAGGTTGTATGCCATTTTGAAATCTAAATATTCATATGCATTATTTTGGTGGCAAAATTAGACAATTTTTCTACATAAGTGGTATATTTGAATTCCAACTTTCAAAACAGATATTCCTTTGTAATATCACTTAGACAACACAAAATTCTATCCAAATGTTGATGCTTGTATAACGCATAGACTAATTTTCTCACGTAATGACAAAGTGCAACTTGGTATTATTTTTGTGAAATTTTAAAAGTTAGAGACTAAAGGGAGTTTATTTTAAATTTGAGTATCTCAAAAAATCTTGTCAATAATGGATTGTTCCTCTCATGACCTTTTTAGATTTCTTGCATAAATTAGGCTGTATACCATTTTCAAAGTCTAATTATTTATATGTTTTATTTTGATTGGAAAACTAGACTTAATTTTCTACCAAAGTGATATATTTGAATTCCGACTTTCTAAATACGATATTCCTCTGATAATAATATTCTTTATTTTACAATATTTTTAATCTGTTCATTTTATAGTTATTCAAATAATATTATTCTAGTTGTACCTTTTTTTTATGCAGGTGGTTACGAATTTGTATAGAAATATCATTGCTGGTTATTTTATAGACTTGTGTGCAAATTTCATAATTTATGAATATTCTTTTTTGGAGAGAGAAGACAAATATCCTTATAATGGATTTGAATTTGTAGCCATTATTATTGATTAATATCCTTTTTAGTCAAATAACCATATTAGTCAAAAGATTATTAACCAAAAATAAGGATGAAACATCCAGGCCAACGTACTTTGAGGGTAAGCTCAACAATTTTCTCGTCTCTTTGTTTTTTTTTTCCTTCCCTGTATAATGGACAAAAAGTATTAAACTTTGGGTGATTTAGACATAGATATAACAAAAGGAACGTGGGCATTTCTGTCTTTTCGGCACGTTGTTTTTTCAGATTTGCCTTTTTCCTCTCTTCTTCATTTCTTCCTTAGTGCGTGGACGCTTTTGTAATTTCACCAGTTTAGGGTTACATTGGTTTTGCTTTGTTTTCTTCTCTGTGGCCACTTCTTTCATTTTGTCGTTTGCTTTTACATATTTCTTGCTTCGGCTGTTTCTTATCTTCTGATCTTCCTCATTGTTGCTATTTCTTATTTGATCTTTCTTTGGTTGATGTTCATGGTGTAGATATTTTTAATTATCTTTTACTCCTTTTCTCTTTCGATTAAGGAATTTGGGTGAGATTTTTACTGTTCTCGTGCATGTTTTTGTTGTGTCCATTGGGGATTTTGGTTGGGTTTTCTATTTTGCTCTTTTGATTCATCATCTTCTTCATCTTTTTTTGTTTGTGTTCTCTGTTCGATTATTGTTGCAGGTTTGGTGCAATACTTTTTTTTGGTTAAATAAATTAGTCTTCTTTGGCTATGTTTTTAAAAATTTATTTAGTCATTGATAATTTGGAAGTTTCACTATAATCTTTTTATTTGTTTTTTGAAATATGTACATGTTTGCTAATGATTGTTTGTTTTGTTCGTGGCTGATTTTTATAGGTGGGGTGCAGATTTTTTCATTCCTTTACAGATTTTCATGTTCCCGGATTTTAGATCTGAGTTTTGGTTAGATTAATCTGCTTTGCATTTCTTTATATGCTGATTTGCGGTGCTGATTTGTAAGGTCTACGATATTGGTTTGTACTATTAGATGGATGATTTGTTTCCTTCTTATTGTAGAAGCATTAAATGAGTCCCTGATTTTGTATAGATATTGATTTATTGGTAATAGCTTATAATATTTAGGATGCTGATTTGTATTCGTAGGTTAATGATTTCCGTCCTTCTTACAACAGAGGCATTAAATGTATTGTGATTTTCTTATTCTTTCCTTATTCTTGAAGGAAAAAATTTAGCCTCAGTACTGTCATTTCCTTTTTTTTCTTTTTTATTTTAGTGTTTTTTTTTACAAATACTTTCTCAGTTTTTTCACCGACTTTGCATTACCAGGTGTCACCTTATTATTCATCATCTTCTTCTTTGTATATGCGTAGAACATTAATGAGTTCTTAAGAGACCCTAATTGTTTCTATTGCACCTGACATCTTTGTCTTTCTACTCTATTGTCCCTCATTTACGCCTTTATTGTGCCTTTGCCTATTTACTGCCTTATTGCCTTTGCGCTACTTCTTTCACTTCTCTTTGGTTGGCTGAGATTCATTGTTTAACACTCTGTTGATCATATTTTAGGTACTATTGCTAATTAATATCCATATGTTTCATTGATACTGAGTATATTGGTTTATTACTGTGTTGTCACTTTCTGTTATTTTTTTATAATGTTCAGAAAAGTCTCTTTTTATTGTTAATAAATGTTAGTGATTCCTAGTTGTCTTTTTCTGATTTTCACGAGCAAATAATGGTTATGTATTGGTTTGCTATTTATTTATGCCATATACGTATTTGTATCCAACATATGTATATATGATATCTTTTAACGTGTATATATTTTGTTGATGCTAAGTATATTGATCTATTGTTGTATTTCTGTTTTGTGTCATTTTTTATAATACTTAGAAAGTCTCTTCTTATTGTTAATAAATGTTACTGATTCATGGTTTTCTTTTTCTGATTTTCACCAGTATATAGTTCTTATGTGCTGGTTTGTTATTCATTTATGTCATATGCCTATTTGTATCCAATATATACATATATATGTCATATCTTTTAATACCTATATGTTTTATTGATGCTAACGATATCATTTATTGTTGTATTGCTGCTCAGTATATTGATTTATTATTGTATTGCAGGTTTATCTTATTTTCTATAATGCTTAGAAAATCTTCTTCTTATTGTTAGTAAATGTTAGTAAGTTATAGTTGTATTTTTTTTTTCACCATTATATAATGCTCATGTATTTGTTTATTATTCATTTATGTCATATGCATATTTGTATTCAATACATCTATATATGATATCTTTCATTTGTATTTTAACACATTTTCTTTTTTTGGCTGTTGTACTTCATATTGATTCATTTATTGCTCAGCCTTTTAAGCTTTGTACTTTTCACCTGCCTTTGGTTGCTTGGTGTTTTCTGCTTAAGGCAGTGTTTGTGGCGTTGTAGGCACAATTATTAACTATTACCTATGCTCCTTTAATCTCTGTTGTTCATACTGAATCCTTTCACTATTTTTTCTTTGTGTTATATTCATAAATAGTAATGACATATGCACTTTTTTTAGTACTTCTTTTATACACGTACCTATATATGTAAAAACATATATATAATGTGGCAATGATGGTTATGGGCGATTTTAATGTGTTGAATTTTATATAATTTGTCCAAGAGTTGCCGTCACTAACTTCATTCCATTTAAGTTGTGATGTTGTTCATTGATCCCTACTAAAACTATTTAGTCAACATCATTTACTACAAACTTGGCATCTTTTGCTTTTCTTTTTTCTTTCTTTTTTTTTTCCTTTCCTGAGTGTGAGCAGTTTTATTATTTTGGTACTTCTGTTTTTTGAACTTACCCTTTTTCTTTCTTTTTTACTTTCTAAATACCCTTAGAGTGTCCTTTTACTCTTCACTAATTTAACCATACTAGATATACATTTCTACTGAAATTGAACTCTAATTTCATCAACTTCTATTTATTATCTTTCATTAAGTTATTTCTCTATTTAGCATATAAACCTGATTTTCAGTGTTCAAATAACACTAGTCCTTTTGTTTTGGTTTTTGTTAGTATGTCCAGATTGCATATCTGGTGTCCCTAGCCCTATTGACACTGTTCATCCTCTCACGGAACACTATTCATTGTACTGTAACTTTTTTCTCTGGTTTTACCCTTTGCTTTTCTTCTTTCTTCTCTATTCTGAACGTGGGCATTTTTTTTGTCTTTTTGGCACGTTGTTTTCCTGGATTTGTCCTTTCCATTTCTTCTTCGTTTCTTCCTTACTGCGTGGGCACTTTTGTAATTTGCCCGGTTTAGAGTTTCATTGCTTTGCTTCCCTATTATTTTGCTCCGTTTTCTTCTTTGTGGCCGCTTCTTTCATTTCGCCTTTTACTTTTACTTACTCCTTGCTTTGGCTGGTTTGGGGTTTCATTACTTTCCTTCCCTATTGTTTTGCTCCGAAGCTTATTCCCCAAAATAATATTTCCTGCTTTATTTCCTCTTAGTTTCTTTTCCTTATATTCCCTTCTGGGTTCTGTTTTTGTTTTTTCCCCTCCCTCTTTAATAACAAATTGCAAACTTCTCTTCCTATTTTATTTTATTTATTTATTTTGTATATTATATTTACTCTTATTAATATTGTTGATTCACATTATTGTAATGCTAAGTATATTGATCTATTGTTTTATTCCTGCTTTCTGTTGTTTTTATAATACTTAGAAAAGTTTGTTCTTATTATTAATAAATGTTACTGATTCATGGTTGTCTTTTTCTGATTTTCACCAGTATATAATTCTTATATATTGGTTCGTTACTCATTTATGTCTATTTGTATCTAATATATACATATGTATGTCATATCTTTTAATACCTATATGTTTTATTGATACTGACTATATGCATTTATTGTTGTGTTGCTGCTCAGTACATTGATTTATTATTGTATTGCAAGTTTATCTTATTTTCTATAATGCTTAGAAAAGCCTATTCTTATTGTTAGTAAATGTTAGTAACTGATAGTTGTGTTTTTTTTTTCATCAGTATATAATGCTCATGTATTTGTTTATTATTCATTTATGTCATATGCATATTTGTATCCAATATATCTATATATGATATCTTTCATTTGTGTTTTAACACATTTTCTTTTTTTTTACTGTTGTACTTCGTTTTGGTTCATTTATTGCTCAGCCCTTTAAGCTTTATACATTTCACCTGCCTTTGGTTGCTTGGTGTTTTCTGCTTAAGGCAGTGTTTGTGGCATTGCAGGTACGATTATTGACTATTACCTATGCTCCTTTAAACTTTGTTGTTCGTATTGAATCCTTTCACTACTTTTTTCTTTGTGTTATATTCATAAATAGTATTGACATATGTACTTTTTTTAGTACTTCTTTTATATACTTACCATATATGTAAAAACATATATATAATGTGGCAATGATGGCTATGGGCAATTTTAATGTGTTGAATTTTATATAATCTATCCAAGAGTTGTCGTCACTAACTTCATTCCATTTAAGTTGTGATGTTGTTCATTGATCCCTACTAAAACTATTTAGTCAACGTCATTTACTGCAAACTTGGCATCTTCTCTTTCTTTTTTTTCCATGAATTACAGACGTCTTAATATTGTTCATTTACTGACATAACATTACCCATTGTCCAGTAAGTGTCTTTTTTCTCGGGTTTGTCCTTTGCTTTCTTTTTTCTTTCTTTTTTTCCTTTCCTAAGCGTGGGCAATTTTATTATTTTGGCCCTTGCTTTCTCTGAACTTACTTTTTTTCTTTCTTTTTACTTTTAAATACCCCTAGAGTGTCCTTTTGCTCGTCACTGATTTAACCATATTGGATTATTCATTTCTATTGAAACTGAACTCTGATTTCATTAACTTCTATTTATTATCTTTTATTAAGTTATTTCCCTATTTATCATATAAACCTGGTTTTCAGTGTACAAATGACGCTGGTCTTTTTGTTTTGGGTTTTCTTAGTATCTCCAGATTGTATATCTGGTGTCCCTGTCTTAATTACTTACTTTAAAACTTATTTCTCAAAATAATATTTCCTGCTTTATTTTCTTTTGGTTTCCTTTCCTTATACTCCTTTATGGGTTCTGTTTTTATTTTTTTCCCTCCCTCTTTAATAACAAATTGCAAACTTCTCTTCCTATTTTATGTTGTAACAAGCCTTACCTAATTTGATCATGCTGACCTACATAAAATGTGGATATTGACAGATTCTCTCATGCCTTTACTTTGTCTACTCTTTCTTCCTTATTTACGTATAGTTGTTGTGTTCATTCCTTCTTTTACGTTCTTCCTGTTTCATTCTTTTTTTTTTTCTGTTGACTTGGTAGCTCTTGGGCAGATTTACATATCTTATACAAGCCATTGGTTTTCTATCACATACGCATCAGAATTTGTATATCAAATATGATATCTGAGTAATTTTTGTGCCTTTATGTAGTTGCCGCTAATTTATAGCCAGGTAGCCATAAAATGGATGTAAAAATATAACTCAGTTAATTTGCCATAAAATACTGACAATACTTAATATCTGAGCCCCAATTACTATATAAAAGTCTTATAACATTTAGAGTTTCTTGATTTTTTTATTTGGTCATGTTAATTAATTATTCATCTATTATGCGATATATATATATATATATGATTAGATATTATGATAGAACATATTTAACCTTTGTTCGTAGATGATACATGATGCTGAGCATAAAGAAATACAAATATGAATTTATGTGTTTATATATAATTTTCTTCCACGTTTAATACATATAGTACTTTTATTTTATTTATTTATTTTGTATATTATATTTAGTCTTATTAATCTTGTTGAATCACATTGTTGTACATACAAGATTATTATATATGTGTTGATATTAATTTATTTACAATAAATTGCAACTCTGAATAGATAATCCCATATATCATTAATTACAAACTCTAACATATTGTCATTGTATAATGCTTAAACTACTCAATTGTTTACTTTCTTCCTCGTTTCTTTCAGTTACTTTAGATTATATTTAACCCACATCTGCTTATCGTCAAAATTTTTAGTCATCTTGCTGATTACTTATATATTTGTGAATCTATATTAATATAGTTTTCTAAAATAAAAAATTAACAAGACATTCATAGAATGTAGTCTTTATAATTTACCAAGTAATCCCATTATTACAATAAAACCTAATTAAATTGTATAGCAATAAATCTATAGGATATGATTTCAAATAAAACTTAAGTTGGATTTAATAAATTTCTAATGCTTTTAATATAAAAATAAAATATGAAATTATAGGCTTATTTTATTAACTTAAGAGTGACATTTTTTTCTTTTTTTTTTAATTACTTAGATAATGTTATACTATGGTTAACAGATGAATAAGACAGGAAGAAATGATCACGATCAAATCAGCATGTGCATTGTGTAATCTCAGAAATCGATCGAGATTTTAATATTAATATTGATGAATGTTCAGATCAAATTAATCAAAGTGTTGATTCTAGATCAACAACAACATCTCAATCTAGACTTGATACAATGATGACATCCTTACAACACTCCGAGAATGCTCCATCACATTCGCCAATATCGCGAAATCACAATGAAAAACGGAATTCCCTTATCTACAATATCTATTAGGCTTAGATAACTACAATTCCCTCATAATATTAATTTCTTACATATTTTTTCTATCATTGTTCTTAATTCCTTTTTGTAGGTGTCAACAATGCATACATCGATCTCGGAGACTGTTGTTGCACCTGTAAACATTGTGGTGTGCTTTTTTGGTTCAATGAACGGACTAGAAATAATAACCCTCCTAAATTTAACTTATGTTGTAAAAATAGAAAAATTGCTCTGCCCTTCATTAAAAAAACACCTCCTGTACTAGACTAATTAGTAAATTATTATGGGGGACCAACAAGTACACATTTTCGTAAATATATTTGAATATATAACTCTATGTTTGCATTTACATTCTTGAGAGCTAATATATAAACAAATACAAGAACTCCTTATGGTCCCTATATTTTCAAAATAAGTGGACAAATACATCATCTCATTGGATCTCTTTTACCAGTTAATAACAATCCTCCAAGATTTGCACAATTATATATATGACATCGAAAATGAAGTTCAAAACCAAGTAACTTCACTTTCATTCAATGATCAATCAAGCATCTTAGTTTAGTTAATAACTGAAAATTTGATTAAGATGCTTGATAGTACAAATAAATTAGTCAAACTTTTTCGAATGATAAAAGATAGATATAAAGAGGATCAGATACAGTCTATGAAATTAAGGCTTATAGGCAGGAGATACACAAATAGTAATCAATATGAATTACCTACTTCAAATGACATAGGTGCATTAATAGTCAGTGATATTGGTGAATAGGAAGAAGGGAGAGACATTATAATACATGATAGAGAAAATACCTTACAAAGAATTACAAAATTACATCCGTGTTACATGGCTCTTCAATACCTTTTATTATTTTCATATGGAGAAGATGGTTATAGAACAGATTTAAAATATAATTCAAACAATGCAAATAACAAATCCAAAAGGAAGAGAATTTCTTGAGAGAATTTTATTGCTATCAGCTACAAGAACGCCAAATACAAGGCACTACTCTTTTTCGAAGCGGCAGATTATTTAAACAATACATAGTCGATGCCTATGCTTCTATAGAAGAAGATCGCTTAGATTATATAAAAAAAAATCAAAAAATCTAAGATCTGACATTTATCAAGGAATTCAAGATGCTATTACTAGAGTAGATACATATGCACAAGCAATAGGAAAAAGAGTAATCCTTCCTTCTAGCCATACAGGAAGTCCAAGATATATGATCTAAAATTATCAAGATGCTATGGCAATTTGCAGACAATGTGGAAATCCAGATTTATTTATAACATTCACATGTAATCCAAAATGGCATGAAATTACTAGAACATTAGCAAAAATCCCAGGACAAAAACCTGAAGATAGACCAGACATCATTACAAGAATCTTTAAAATGAAAGTAGATCACATTTGATTCATTATCAAAAATGAAAAAACATTTGGAACGGTTATAGTAGGTCAATCAATCTTCTCCAAACCCTTTTTTTTCCTTATTACTTCTTTTGCTAAAACAAATTGAAAAAAGAAAATTTCTTCTTAATTTTGTAGACTTAAATGTCGTGGAGTTTTAAAAACGAGGCCTACCACATTGTCATTTTTTGTTTTGGCTCTACGAAGATGAAAAATTGCATGAACCATCTACAATAAACAAATACATTTCAATAGAAATACCTGATCCTAACAATAACCCATTAGAAATAATCTCGTCATTGAATTCATGATACATGGGCCATGTGGTATAATTAATCCCAACTCCCCATGTATGAAAATTCAGAATGCTCAAAAAGGTTTCCAAAATAATTATGAAATGAAACAATAATTGAAGAAAATGGATTCGTTAATTACAAACGAAGAAATATAATTTTTTATGTTGAAAAAGAAAACATTAAATTAGACAATAGGTTCATTGTTCCTTATAATAAGGAATTATGCTTGAAATTTCATGCTCATATCAATGTTGAAATTCGTTCACAATCTATACTCATAAAATATTTATTTAAATATTTGACAAAAGGACTAGACAGAATAAGAGCAGTCATAGAAAATAATATGAATACAGTTAATAACGGACAAATTACCTATTACGAAGTAGACGAAATAAAAAATATATAAATTGTAGATACCTTACGCCATATGAAGAATATGGCGACTGTATGAATTTCCAATACATCACAGAAATCCAGCTATTCAAAGATTATCTATACATTTGCCAAGAATGCAAAACATAATATTTCATTCTAATCAATGCCTAAATAATATAATGCTACAATCAAATATAGACAGAACAACTCTTACTGAATGGATGGAAACAAACAAATGTAATATTAATGCCAGAAAGCTAACCTACATAGAATTTCTAACTACATATGTTTAAATTAGCAAATATAAATATTAGTCTCCAAGACAAACATGATATACAATTGGACGAACTTTTCATGTCTATCCTAGCTCTGGAGAATTATACTATCTAAAACTGTTACTGAATCACCAAAATGGAGCAACAAGTTATGAGGCTCTTCGAACAGTCAACAATGTAACATATCCAACAAACCAAGCAGCATGCTATGTACTTGGTTTATTAGGAGATGACAAGGAATGGAGCGAATCAATCATAGAAGCCTCATTTTGGTCAACATCAACCCAATTACGACAATTATTTATCATACTTTTATTATTTTGCAATGTAACAAATCTGACAAAGTTACTTGAAAAACATTGGAAGCTTATGACGGACGATATTTTATACAGAATCATATCCTTATTTAATAATCCACATTTTCAAATACCTAAAGCCAAATTATATAATTTTGTATTATATGAATTAGAAAAATTATTAAATATCAACTCATCAACTTTAACACATTTTAGTCTACCTCTTCCTACTGGATCATTAATGGATGATCTAACTAATAAACTCTTAAGAGAATAACTTAATTACAACACAGATAAATTAAAAACAGAAAATATAAAATTGCTACATAATTTAAATCATGGACAACGATATATTTACAAACAAATTTTAGAATCATTATATCGTGGAAAAAATAACATTTTTTTTATCTGTGGTCACGGCAGAACTAGCAAAACGTACTTATGGAATGCATTAATTACAAAAATAAGATCAAATAATGAGATAGTTCTTGCCGTTGCATCATCTGGAATAGCATCATTATTATTGCCTAAAGGAAGAACGACATATTCTAGATTTAAAATACCACTATCTATAGATAAATTTTCTATCTGTCACATTAAAAAAGGAACTCAATTAGTAAAATTAATAGAAAAAATATCACTTATATTATGGGATGAAGCACCAATGACAAATAAATATTCTTTTGAAGCATTAGACAAGACACTTCAAGATTTAAGAAATAACTATCATCAGCCATTTGGTGGAATAATAGTTGTCCTAGGAGGTGATTTTTGACAAATTTTACCAGTTATTTCCACAGGAACAAAAGATGACATAATAAATGTAACTATAAATAATTCTCATCGATGGCCACATTTTGAATTCTAACATTGACAGAAAACATGAGATTAAAACATCACAACGGCACAAGTGAAGAAGTAAATGAAATTGCAGCCTTTTCAAACTGGATATTAAGCGTTGGAGATGGTACCGTTGAAGGAATAAAAGATATAAAAAATGAAGATGTTACATGGATAAAATACAAAAAATATACATATTGCATTATGAATCAAATCCAATTGAAAAAATTTCAACATCAGTCTATGATAATTTCAATAACAATTTTAGTAATATTGAATATTTAAAACAACGAGCAATAGTAACCCCAAAAAATAAAACAACAGACTATATCAATAATTATATACTATCTTTGGTCCCAACATACTTAAAATCTTATTATAGTTATGATACAATTGTATCTTCATCTGAAAACATAGATGAACTTAATCTCTTAGATCCTGAAGAATTTCTACACAGCCTTGAATTTAATGGAATACCACCACATCAACTAAACCTTAAACTCAGAACTCCTATAATATTATTAAGAAATCTAAATCAATCCATCAGACTTTGTACTGGAACAAGACTTATCATTACACAATTAACAAATAAAATTATAGAAGGACAAATTATAAATACCAAGAATAGAAATGATCATACATGAATCTAAATGGCCATTTACATTAAAAAGAAGACAATTTCCCGTCAAAACTTGCTATGCAATGACAATAAATAAAAGCCTAGGACAATCATTGAATAAAATTGGATTATATCTAGAAAGTGAAATTTTTACATATGGACAATTATATGTAGCTTTATCACGAGCGACAAGCCCAAAATGATTGCATATACTAATTCACAACTCAATTAATAAATATCCAAATCATGTAAAAACCATTCTCTATAAAGAAATTCTACACAATATCAAATAGGACATACATATTATAGTTTCTTTTATATAGCAAAAGTGTTTTATCATCAATAAAATCAAAACATATTTATCATCATAATGCACCATTTATTATATAATTAAAATCTTTTATTATAAACATACTAAAAACATATCTAATAAAATTATTTCTTTACTTATTAAACAATTATTTCTTATCTTTAACAGTTAAACAAAATGACAACACCAATCCGTGCACTGAAGCCAAATGAAATTTACGAAAGAATCAGGGCAAGAATTTCCAGATTATGGACAAACAATGATTTGACGACAAGACGTTTAATCAGCTTCGATTGTCTTTTAGTCGATGAAGAGGTAACAATTCTTGCAAATATTACATTATATTATATTTGATCTAACATTAAATACTATAAAATAAATAACATTTTTATTTTTTTCACTCGCAGCATGAAGCAATCCAGGGATGAATTTGGGCTCATGACTCAGACACTATTTCTGAAAAAATCCAATTGGGCAATATATATGACATCAGCAACTTTTTTGTTAGTGAGAACAAACTAACATACAGAGTTGTACCACACAATGCAATGCTACAATTCGCATGTGCAACATCTTTTGCCCTAGTTACAGACGAATCATTGCCTATTCCATTTCATAGGTTCTACTTCGTTGAATTCGACCAACTCCAACACAGAATCGGAACAACAAAAATCTTAAATGGTAATGTAATCACTCTTTATGATTAAAAAAATGTTTATTAATTTAACAATATATATTCTTAACATTTTTTTATTCATTTGCATACAGATGTGATAGGTATCCTAACAAGAGTGCAAATACTCGAGCAAGCAAGTGTTGCTAGAAGATCAACAACGCGGTGCACCATAATGATCCAAAATATAAGGTAAATAAGTTCTACAAAAATTTTATTTTGACCATATTGAGAAAACATATAATTACAAAAAACCAAACATTTTTGTAATACTTAACAAATTTTAACATCAATCTTTTTCTTTTATTTTGTCTTTCCAACAGGAATGAACAACTCCAAGTTACGTTATGGGGATACAAAGCTGATCAATTTGATGAAAATGTTATAAAATTGATGCAAGGACCAGTTGTAGTAGTTTTTACATCAATGTTGGTTAAGCAATATTTAGGTATTTTCTCAGCAATTCAAAATAATATTTTTATATAGACATAAAATACCTAGATATATGTATAAAAAAATGCTAATCAATTTATTATAAATATTTCAGGCAATGCATATGTCTCAAGTACAACGGCAACAACTTTCTACATTGATCCCGATATACCAGAAACAAAAACACTAAAAATAAGGTAACTAAAATAATCAACAACGTCTGAAAACAAAAACTTATTTTACTACTTTATTTAATTACTTTTAACTTTACATGTATAGATTTGTCCACTGATTAACACCCAAAAGTGATGTTCACAAGCGGTCAATTGTAATACAGAAAGGCGGTCGTATCCACACAGAGTAACAAAATAAACAAGAAAGATTAGCAGAATGAGAGCGTTAGAGAAAAATAAATAACAAGTAAATTAAAGAAAAAGAAGAGTTCTAGAGATTTTTGTTGCAAATAAAATAAAAAGAAGAAAATTTGTATGAAGAAAATTCAGTAGTAAAAACTGTAAGGTGTCGAGAATTCCTAATGTTTCGTTCACCAATTTAAGTTTTGATTCACAAAATAAAAGAATCGAATAAATTAAATCTCTATGTTGACTCTGAAAATATTATTACTACAAGTTATCCAAAATTAAAAATATATCAATTTGACAATATTGCAGTAAAAGACAATTTGTAAAATAATTTGAATAACAAAACAATGCGTGACAGAATTACATAAGAAAAGCGTGACTGGACTTATATAAAAATTGGCACACAATATTTTGAAAAGTAAAAGAAAGATAGATGAGATTTAATTCATTCAGATATTGAACTTTACAGCACAAGGAATCAAAAGCCCAAATTGGGCCACTCAACAAAAGTTCATCTCTAACCTCACCAGAAGAACTCTAGCCTAGTTTGCAAAACATTCCCACAAGTTCTAGAGAGAAAATATGAGAGTGACAACAAGACGATAGAAAACTGGATATTAAAAGCTTACAAAAACCTTAGGCTAACCCTCTTATTTATAGTGTTTAGAGGTTGCCTGTCAAATAAGGAAACAAATAATAAAAATAGAAAATTACAAAAGAAAAGGAAACAAAATAAAATTACACATAAATTAGGAAAAAATATATAAATATGATTTGAGGAAGAAATCTGGCCAATTTGCTCTGATTTTAAAGGAGAAATTCAGACTCAGCACTCAGTGGACACGTGTCGCAACGTGATTGGCAGTGAGGAGACAACTCGCTACGTGTCTCGCGCGGAATGGTTGAAGTGTGCTGGCGCTGAACAATGGTGGGAGACAACTGTCACGCACAGAAGAGAGAAGTAGGCTGGCATGAGCTGGCGTGGGGTCCGTGTTAGACATCTGGCGCGCGAAGAGTGGGCGGTCAGCTAGACTTAACGGGCGTGGGACCCACACGAGATTGGGTTGCAACGCGTTGGAGATCACGCAGAAGAAGGACGCGCGCCCTGGGAGTCTTGCGTGTAGGTGACACACGCGAGGTGGAGTGGGGAAGAATTTAGGCGCAGATTTTCGCGCTGACTGGTGGGGCCCACTTCATTTGGCTCGGCCGAAGGGTGGTGTGGCTTTCTCTCTAATTAGCTCGGCTTGGCTGAAAATATGGCTTTCATGGCTTCTTCTTATGTAGCTTTTTACACTGCTTTCATCTGCAAATAATTAAGCAAAAACTAGACAAATTCCAATTAAAAATATTATGAATAAAAATAATGGGATTGTTTAATTAAAGCTTAAATATTTTAATATTATATAAATCAAAAGTAATATTTAGGGTGCATTTTCATGCACTTATTACCCACCAAAATTAACAAATTGAATTCCCAATTGCATGAGCAGCACAAGCACCATCCATCGAAGAATAAAGGACAACAAATAGGAAACAATCAATGAATTAAAATTGCTACAACAAGAGATTAATCAGGTCAGTACTATACGGTTCCACATTCTTTTTACTTTAAAACTACACTATTTAGGCTGATCTTAATTGTGAAAGACCTAAAATTTATGGTGAAAGCTACAATAATTGCATTCTCAGCAAGCCAAGGATAATACTATAACTCATGCCCCAGATATTATCAACAATTAAGAGAAGTAGGAAGCGGTTAGTGGTGTAACAGTCACGGACATATAAAAACAACGCCATCCCCATGGTAATCAAAATTAAAAATTATTTATTATAAAAATCTTAATTATTATAAATAATCTTTCACACATACAATCTATTACTATATAAAATACATGTACAAATTAATCACAAAAATCGAAGACCATACCGGAAACATGGATGTAACTATATTTGGCAGAGCAGCGCATGTCATCATCGAGAAACCATGCTCCACTCTAACAATAGATGAAGGCTTTATAGATAGGTTCACAATCCCACCAATTATCAACCAATTGAGAGGGTAAACAAAAATCTTCCAAATATACTTCCAACAAAGAGGAGGACAGATAAATACAATCGCATCAAAGATATTTGAAGACACTCAACCTGTAATATCACCACCACAAACATCTCACACAGAAAATACCAACAACAAGGTAAAATATTTTTACTAATTTATATCAATTGTATATAGAAAACAATATCTACTAATTCAAATATATATTTAAATAATATTCTATTGTTTCAGCCTTGAACAGAAACACAACCATTAGTGCTACCACCAATTGATCCATAGACACCAATCCCCAAAAAAATCAGCTATAAGGTAAAATACTCGCTCAAAAGAAACACAGCAACCGAGAAAACGTCCAAAAACCAGCTAACACAACCATACTTAAAATGTAATCTTAATCTTCAAAATTATCAATGCTAATTTCTCAAAAATTTATGTTTTGCAGCTAAAAAAACGAGAGAAATAAAAAAGAAAGCATCAAACTCAAATACTACTTAAATAACCTTTTATAATGAAATCATTTATATATATGTATATATGTAAATAACTTTTTAAATCTATATATTATATATATATACATATACCTGTAAACTCAAACACACTGTATATATGTACATATACATTGTATATAACTTTTTGTAACAACGTCATTGTAAATAACATTGTAAACAACTTTTTATATATAGACATATATATGTATATATAAATAAATACATTACCATAAAAATTATGGATTCTTTATATATCACAAAATTATTACCCACCGCAAGGCACCGGCATAAGTCTAGTTAAACTCTAAAAAAAGGTCATATGTAATTTACTTTTTTTTTTTTTTCAATGGGCTGAATTGTGCTGCTAGGAAGCCCAACACGTCAGCTTGTACTGGGCAAAACAGAAAATTTGTGAATGGACTTGGGCCTAGTGCTCAAAAAGCCCAGGAATCCGTCGTGTACTGTTAGCAAAACTGAACTCTGTTTTGTGTACTTATCTGGGGTCTCCCTCTGTACATAAAAACCCTCTTTGAATGAAGAAAGCGGGGGACCTTCTCAGAGCCACTCGCAGCAGCAGCTTCTTCTTCTCCGATCGCAAGCTCGGTTCGGTTATGGAGGACGCATCTCAGAGATACTCTTACGAACCTTTTCTGCGATGGAATCCTCTAGTGGAACAATACTTCTGCAAAGCTTATGGACCTCGCAATTTCGCGCGCATCTCTAAAGCATTGACGTAAGTCTGCTAATTCCTTTTTCGCACAATGGATTTTCCTCGTTTGCGATCCGTTTGGTTACTGAGAAAGTGCAGGAAAGGGAAAAACTTTTTCAGTTGGTTTTTAAAAAATGTTATTAACGCATTGTTATAAAAGAAACTGTCTGAAAGTTTAAAGTATCTGTTATGTGTCAAAGCGCAAAGGAATTGGTTATGCTAGTATTCTGTGTACATTCACTACAATGTTAGTAGTAAGTATCATTAGTTTGTGGAATCTTTGTTGAAGTTTTCTTGTTACAATGCAACTTTTTATTCGATTAGGCGCCCATCTTGCTACTCTTGTATACGCGTGAACTCGCTCAAGTCCTCGACCGATGCGGTAATTGAGAAGTTGCTGGCGATTCTTAAAGAAAAGGAGGTTGAATATGGTAATGATTTCAATGAAGATTCTGATATGGGCACTGGGAATTGTAGTTTTTCCACTGAATCCAAGGAACCCCAGAATTTGGATGTATGTTGTACGCCAGCCTCAGGAGCAGTCGAAGATGTCACTAATATGTTCAATGGTAGCTTTGGAAGTGGTCCTATTTCAAAGTGTCAGTTTCCAGGGTTAGACTATGTTCTGTTTGTCAAGGGTTCAGGACCACACACAATTGATTATGGTTTTGCGGATGGAAAACCTCCGAAGGAAGTCATTGTGAGTCGTAAGTGTGCCGAGGCTGTTCTTCGAGGTGCTCAGGTTAGATTTTGTTCCATGAACGTGAGATCCTAGAGTTCATTTCTGGCTTGATATAATTGTTTTGTTTGCCTCTGTTTCTGTCGATGACAGGATCACGTCATTCTTGTCTTATCATTGTTGTCTTTCAGATGTATGATTTGGGGATGTAGTGATACATGGAGACTCGTTTCTCCTGTTTCCTAAAAGTTATTTACCTGCAGGTCTATGTTCCTGGAGTAATGGCTTGCAGTGCTCATGTTGAGAGAGGCGATTTGGTTGCAGTTTCAGTTGCTGTTGAGCAGCCTAGCGTTGATGGTGGATGGGCCAAAGGTATCACACGGGGGACCATTATGCAGGGTTTGTCGACAGGTAGGAATTTTATTCACTTAGTGGAGCTCATTAACAATCCTTTTCTGAAAACGTCTTTTAATGCATTATATTTATATCCAACTGTTGTTAACAGATTTTACTATTTAAAAAGAAGCGTAAGATTTATTTCAATAATCTTTTTCTTTCTTTCTTGAATAATAATGTGTCTTTCTACTAAGAACACTAAGAGTGGTAAAAAATATAAATAAAATAAATAACTAAATTAAATTCTAATAAATTACTAATTACTATAGATAAGTATATATTTATCTATATATATATATATATTTAATAAAAAATATCTATTTATGATAAATGCAGATCCATATTATTCTGAAAGAAGAGGCCTGTATATTGGCCAAGGAAAAACAATGTTGTCAAGGTCTGGAATCTTCCGTGTTTCAGAAGGAGTTGCAGTGGATATGTGTAATCGAGTATTCAAACTCCCTTCACTTCATGGTATATTTCATAATTCATTGGAAACAATGTTGCTTGTTGTGCATTTATAGTTTTGGACGCCATTTAAAATGTTTAAATAACTCTTATAATTTTCTGTTTTGGCTCTCAGATGTGCTTGACGGGGAAATATTTCTTCAAAATTTGCCAAGCATTGTTGCTGCTCATGCACTAGGTACCTCTTAGCTAAAGTGATTTTCTTATCTTGCTGCTTTCTAGAGATCTTTGCATTTCAGAAGTTGTGTGCACGTGTGTTTGACAAAGTAGCCTCATCTGCAATTCTTTTTTCTCACTTTTTTGTGGTTTGCGAAGCAGCAGTAAATTCTTACCAAGGCTTTCATTTGTTCTTTTCCTCTCATGCTCTAGATCCTAAAAAAGGCGAGCGGATATTGGACATGTGTGCAGCACCGGGAGGCAAGACAACTGCTATTGCAATTCTTATGAGAGATGAAGGAGAAATTATTGCAGCTGATAGATCTCACAATAAGGTGATACTTCTGAGCTATAAAGTAATGTGAGAAACTGTCTTCCTGTTCTGCTCCTTGTATTTAATTTTGGTGTTACATATTTGCGAAACCCATGTTCCCCCGAAGAGTGATGGTGATAAGGCACAGCTTTTTATGTCATTAGTTTCATGTTGCCTAGGATTTCAAGGTTTAGTGATTTATATTTCTTTTTTTAACCTTTTTTACGCCAAGGATTATGACCCTGTATCTTTTGTACGCTGTGTACTTATAGGTGTTGGATATTCAGAAATTGGCTGCGGAAATGGGCCTGAGTTGCATAAGAACATATAAACTAGATGCTCTAAAAGCTGTCCGCCGAAGGAGTGAAGGTGATGATACAACTAATCTAGCCTGCAGCAAGGATAATTATGATGTAACAGTACAAAGTTCGGACTCAGTGAAGTTGCACGTGGAGAAAAAGGCACCAATTACTTTGGAGGGATTGAATGCTGATGAGACTTTGAAGAAAAATGGTAGGTGAATTTTATATGAACTGATATATATATATATATATATATAGTTTGATTTCATTTTGGCATTTCCAACTTCCAAAGTAGTGCAAAACAGTACACAATCTTTTGATCCTTCCAAAATATAAAGCTAATTAGCTCACTGTTTTAGTTAGCAATGAAAAAGCAAATGAGAGAACTTACATTAGCAAAGCTGACATCAGGAAGAATCTGCGAAGAATGCGGAATGGGCCTGGAAGAAATCAGTGCACAGGTGGTAGGGTCGCGAATTCTAAAGGCTTTCCTCCCAATAGCTTTGATCGTGTCCTTCTTGATGCTCCCTGTTCTGCCCTAGGCTTAAGACCTCGACTATTTGCTGCAGAGGTAATATGATGTAGTTAAATTTTTTTGAAAAGAAACACAAACTTTAATGATAAAATTTTGTACAAGAGAAAGCCAAAGGCAAGGGAAGAAGTTTCCCTAGCTAGAATGATCAAACCCTGATAGAAGAAATATCCAAACAGGGAATTTACAGATATGGAGCCCAGCATCTAACTAACTCTGAAAAAACTGGCCTACCGAATTCTGTCTCTGTAAACTCAAGTTGAGACCTGGTATTTAATATTATCCCATAACACCCAGCTATCTCCCGATCTCTCCTCAAAAGTTCTGCTATTCCTAACCAAATACTCCAAAGAGTAGCTTGGAGAGCAACCTTCCACAAAATTCGACCTCTAAGACTAAAACTATTCGGAAGAGAAAACTCAAGCAACTCGAAACAATTCCTCGGAGTAACCCAAGAGAGCCCGAATTCCTTTAACAGCGAAGACCAGACTTGATGAGAAAATGAACCGTGTATAAACAAGTAGTGATTAGCAGATTTTCCCTCTTTCTTGCAAAGAACGCACCACCCGGGAGATAATGAAAGATAAGGACTCCTACGCTACATCAAATCGTGAGTGTTCAATTTGTTAAGAAGTAGGAGCCAACAATAAAGATGAATCTTAGAGGGAACGTGGGGTTTCCAGATTTTATCAAATAAAACAAAGCTAGGAGCTAAAGATTATGATGTTAGCAAAGAGAAATAAGACTTAACAGAAAATATCCCATTTGGATCTGGAATCCAAATCCTCTGATCCTCAAGAACACTGCAGAGAGTTACCCCTTCCAGTACCGTAACTAATTTAGAGGCCTCTAACAATTCCCTAACAGTCAAGTTTCTTGAAAACTGAAAATCCCAAGATTGAACCCCACTCTCTTGGAAATTGGACGATGAAACAAAATCCACAATCGGTTGATTATGTAAAGGAGAGATACGATATAATGCTGGAAATTTCAACTTCAAAGGCAGCTTGCTGCACTACACATCATCCCAAAATCCAATAATCTCACCCAAACCAACTTTCCAATTAACTTGCTGAAAATACCCAGTTGAGACAGACTGAACTACTTTCCAAGGGCATCTGTAAGTGACTCTGGAGGCTGCTCCAGCATCCTAACCGTTATTGTCCAGGCCATACTTGCCTTTAATAACTTTATGCCATAAAGACTCTTTCCATAGGGAATCTCCGTAACCATTTTGCTAGGAGAGCTTCATTTCTTTTCCTGATGTTACCGATACCTAGCCCCCCGAGCTTTTTTGGTCTACACACTTGCTCCCATGCCATGAGATGACTAGCACTATCCTCCAAATAACCTTTCCACAAAAAATCCCTCATTAATTTCTCTATCTCCTCCGCCACGCCAACCGGGATTCTGAAAATGGACAAATAATACACTGGTAGCGAGGACAAAACAGATTGGATGAGTGTAAGATGCCCCCTGTTGGTAAAATTCACTGCGCAAGTGCACGTGCCAAACAAGTAATAAAGTGAATGAGTAGAGTATCGTTCCCACGGAGAAAGTTACCAATACTAATAAGATCCAAGAGATGCAATGTAAACAAGTGTAATGGTTTGATTCAACTATGAAGACTAAAAAGAATTACAGTAACATAAGTAAATAACACACACTCAGTTGTTAAGGGTAAAAATCAATCTATATGAAATGGTTGGGACTCAATTTTCCCTTCACTGCAACCTGGGCTATGTATGCTACAACTTTTGCTACAGCAATGCTGTCAGTTAACCTGAAACATGAATTTACACTAGAGTCTTCCGATCTACTTATGGTTTTACCTCTTTACTCAAATTTCGACATATTGCTATGAAAAATCTAAACAGAGGTTGTATTAAGCATGAGTTTCAATTGGGCTATGTGATACAAGTGTATATTCCTATACTACTCGCAAATCAGCTAGGTCTCTTTATGAAATTAAGCTAAACTCACACTGTTCAATATTGGTCTAACTCCAATCAACTTTCCAGCAAATTGAAATCACTATATTTTGTTTAAGATGGCCGGTCATCAAACAAAAATGAACAAGAAAGATTATGTTGAACAAACTAATCAGTACTAATATAGCATGAGTGAGCATACACAACGTCAAATTACAAATATGGGTACTTTATCATCCTAGTCAAATAAAGTTAGCTCATAATTGTTCTGTTAAGTGCAACAAAATAGACCGCCATGGTTAAAGTACAGAGAAAGAGGAAGGATAAACCAAAATGAGGAGAATAACAGTAAAGACAATTTGGGTCCGTTTAGTTTGCTAATTCGAGTTGAGATATGACTTTATGTGAGAGCTTTTTACTATAGTAAAAAAGTTAGATGTGACTGTTTCTGAGAGCTTTTTACTATTGTAAAACTCGAATCGGTGAAATGAACGGGGTCAAAATGAAGCTTGGTAGTCTCCTCTTGTGGCTTCACTCTTTGAGATTTCTAGCTCTAAGTTCGTCTCCTCCAGTACTCGTCCTTCCTTTCTCTCTTTCTCTCTGGTCTCCTTTTTTCTTTGCTGCACTCTTAGCCCACTCGGTACTATCCTCCATATTTTTTTTTCCTTTTCCTTCTCTTCCCTTCTTGCGGTGCTCCCTTCTGAGGAAATAAAGTGTACTTCTCTTTAGGGCAGCCAAGGACGCTGAGTGGCTCCTACTCTTCCCTTTGGCCTTTGTTCTTTTATATGTAGAGTTTCGGTTCCTACTAAAGTCCAAATTTTTAATTGGCTGCTTGTGTCGAGTAAACTTTAACACTCAGGATTTGTTGCAAAAATGGAAGCCGTATCTTTTCCTCTTGCCTGGCTGGCGCGTTCTCTGTAGAAATGCAAATGAGACGGTGGATCACCTCTTCCTTCACTGTCCTTTCTCACTAAGAATTTGGCATCATGTTTTGGGGAAGTTTGGTTTTGTCTGGGCAGTCCCCAACAAAATCATGGAGCTTTTTGGTTGACTTTCTATTTGGAAGAAGTAAGAGTAGCAAGATATTGTGGAATATTATTGTCCTTGCAGTCACATAGGCTTTGTGACTAGAAAGGAATAATCGAATTTTTGAGGATGTCCAAGGAAATAGTGTAGTTATAGACAAAATATTTTACTGGGTTGCATTGTGGATGTCTCAAATAAAAAGCAATAATGGGGTGTCTTTTTCAGATTTGCTTAGAGGTTGGGACATTATTTTGCATTGAGTGGTGGGGTGGGGGGGATGGGTTTGTTTGTTTGTTTGTACTTGTAGGTGTCCCATTTTTAGTTTTTGCTGAGTTTTTGTCCTTGTTTGTTTGGTGTTGGAGGACTTCTTGTTCTCTGTTGTATACTCATGTTTCTGGTTAATCTTCAATAAAAAATTCTCGTTTCTTAAAAAAAAAAAAATGTTGGAAGAAACTGATCCTATGATTACTATTTGTTGGAAATTCAGGATTGATTGAAATCCCAAGATTTCTGTGAATACAGTAACTGTGGGGACAGATTCGTGTTTCTAATTATAGGAGATTAGCTGTAAATCAGTAGATAACATTTTCCTTATTTCTAGAGATTAGTAAAATGTCAAACTTTCCTAGAATAGCAATACCGTGTTGTATAAAGTCTATGTATTTAATCATTTTCAGATGAATGAAAAATATTCCAGATTTTCCTTCACTATTATTACATTATTTTATAGGAAACAATTGAGTCCTTGAGAAACCACGCAAAGTATCAAAGGAGAATGTTCGATCAGGCTGTTCAGTTAGTTCGACCAGGTGGAGTCATTGTCTATTCAACGTAAGTACTAATTGTGCATTTTTCTTGATGATGATATTCACGGCATGTGGATTAGATGAAGTAATGGAGGTTTGCTTTACTTGATATAATTGCATCAACTTGGTGGCGTTTTATTGTTTAAATTCTGTACATCATGTTAATCTATCGGGTGTTTTTCACATGCGTATACGCTTTCTTTTTATTTTGCAATGCTGCTGTAAAACAAAATTATGTTAAACAAGAAATTGATAACCTTAAGCCTGTTTGGTTTATGGCAATTCATTGCCAAATATTTTTGTTGTAATCTTTCCTTTCCGGTTCAAATCTTTTGTCCTTTATTTTGGTTCATAGGGCATAGGTGTATTATCTTACCATTGACTAAATTCTTGTGTTATTATCTTTATTTATTTATTTTTTTGCTAGCTGTACAATAAATCCGGGTGAGAATGAAGCTCTGGTTCGATATGCTTTGGACACTTACAAATTTCTTTCATTGGCAACACAGGTTAGATCTTTAATTTAAACATGATGAATGCTCGTAGGTAAATCTATCGCCTGTGGTTGTAGGATTTGCCTAGCTGTAAATCTATGCCTACCCTTAATATTGAGGTCTAGAGTTTAAATTCCGTACTCCAAGTACTCTGGTTTGAAGTAGTTGTTATGTAACGTGCATGTGCCTGTGCATTTGCACGTGCACAAACATAGACATTATTTATTGCATCAGTAATAGTAATATATTTGGTACTGCTGTCTAACTGTGTCCTAATTACAAAGTGATAGTTACTTTTTGGTTATCAAGTAAAGTAGATTGATTAAATTTTTGTATTAAAGAAGAAATAGATTGATAGGTGGATTAAAGTCGTGAATAGATTGAGAAGAGCTAATGAAAACAGAACCTAACATGGTAGAGCTTTGAAGAAGATGTGCTTGTCGAAGGTTTGTAGGGTGATTGACTTAGGTTCGGAGGATTTTTTTTTTCCTTTTTTAAGTCAACCTCTAATTATCTTCAAAGTTAATTTGTTAACATATGACTTAAATTTTGAAAACATTTCAGCATCCGAGAATTGGAGGACCTGGTCTTCTTGGCCACTTCGAATACCCTGATGGATATGTTGAGTAAGTTTTCTGTTGGCTGATCCTGAACTTTGAACTAGACTCCTTGTTATCTGTTTTTGGCAAATACATTGGTCTTGTGAAATTTAAATGGTTCTTTAAACTAAGAGTATTGGCTTATACGAATTCCTTCTAGGACATTATGCATTTGAGCTTCATTAGTTAAAGAGAGAGCTAAATTAGCTGAAACTGATTTCTATTGAAGAGTCAGAGTTTTTCATTTTTCTTTTTCATTCAAGTTAAAACTTGAATTACATTTTTTCTCCACTTAAGATGTAGCGAGAAGATCACACGCAACAGTTTTACTATGTTTGGGGGTTCCCATTATGGGATAGGTTAGAGAGTAACACATAGTCTGCGAGGTGCGAGGTGAGTGATTCTCTTGTAAATTTCTTCTTCATTAAAGTGAAATTATGCAACGGAAATGTGGACCTAGTTCTCACACTAAACGTGAACCAATATTAAATCTCGTGTGTTTCTTATCTTTCTTTCATATTATTGCCCTCGACATTACTTAGGCCCCGTTCATTTCACCGATTCGAGTTTAGAATTCGAGTTTTGCTACAGTAAAAAGCTCTCAGAAACAATCACATCTAACTTTTTTACTACAGTAAAAAGCTCACACATAACGTCACATCTTAACTCGAATTAAAAATTCGAATCAGCGAACTAAATGGGCCCTTAGTTTGGAAAAATTTGGAACTGGACGCCTCTTTTTACTCGAGTATTAGAGCTGGGGATTAACACATAGACAGAGGTATTGCAGGGACAATAATAGTTGTTTGGAAAACCCTTTGTGTCCCTTTTAGTTTTAACAATCCATCGCAAAAACTTAAACTATTAGGAGATTGAGCCAACAATAGTTTTTATACTTTAACACTCCCACTCACGTGTGGGCTAGATAATGAGTAATCGTGTGGGTAAATTAATTGGAAAGCTCAACACGTGAATATTTAATAATAAGCCTGAAATATATTAAAGACTCAACACATAATAACAATAGTTTTTATACAATCTCAAAAGCTTAAATTATTAGGAGATGGGCTAACAATAGTTTTTATATAATATCAAAAAGATGGCGATTGATGCAGCTACATTTGTAGTCTTGTAGACCAGACGTTTTTTCTCTTTTTTTTTTTTGTGTGGAAAAGATTATAATCTGATCTTTTTGCAACACTTGACTCGCAGGGAGTGGTTAAGACCCGGTGAGGAAGAACTTGTTCAGAGGTTTGATCCATCATCTCCATTGGACACCATTGGTTTTTTCATAGCCAAATTTAGTGTTGGTTTAAAAGAAACTTGACTTCGCTAAGATCTGCTATTTGAGTAATTTGACAAGATAGTAACAGTTGAGACAATGGATTATTATGGGTTGAACTATTTTTCTTCACTGCTCAACGTCTAAGCATGAATTGACAACTTATTTATAATGTTATTTCCTTGTATAATACAATTTATACATTTCTTGATGCATAAAAATAATTTTATATGTTCTTCAAAAAGAAAAATATATATATTATACGTGATTTGTTGCAAAAGTAGTGTCAAGACTTCTCTCATTCTTGTCGATTCCCTTGACTGTCTTGAGCGAAACTCAACTCCGCACGCAACGTTAAACTCTATTTGGTTAGTTATTTGCAATTATTATATTTCTCAATCCCATTATCATCCAAGGTTTTGAAACCCCGCTTTTAGGTCAAGAGGATACAAGTCTTGCAAACTTAGATTGCATTGTGTTTGTGAGGACCCTGTTTTTATTTAGTTTTTTATTAATAGATTTTTTTTTTGTGTGGAGGGCTTTTTCTAGCTTTTTTTCCCTGGTGGAATAATGTTGAAAATTTTCATCATCCTAGCTTAACAATTCTCATTGTAACTTCGCATAATTGTTTGATTTCCTTCTAGAAATCTATAACCATATAGTGTTTTTCCCCCCTTTTGATATGTAACAGTTAGAAAAGTATTTGCGAGTGATTCTAGCTAGCTTCGCAAGAGGTCCCAGTTAGTGAAGAACATCTTATCAGTCAGGTAATTCACCAAAATAGCTGCAAAATTTCCCCTAATAAACTAATAAAACACAAAACTGCGAGGGGAAAAAAAAAAATGTTCAAGTACACAATTGGCCAGAAGCTGTTTTCTTTTTTGCTTGACCTCATTTCGCTCTTTTTTTTTTGTTTTTTGTTTTTTTGTTCTTGTGGGGTGTGACATACGTGAAAGCAGCTGAACATGCTAATACGTCTACTAAACACATGAGAATACGTCAGTATTAGTTATTAAGATAAGATCCTAATATCCGCTTTTTTTTTAAACAAAAAAAGAAAAGGAAAAAAAATCCTAATATCATATCCGTACATAGCACTTAATTTTTAAGATACAATATTCAACTGTCTTCATCCCACAAACAACTATAAGTCATTTCATTAGACAAATACGAATAATCACTAATAACGTTGTTACAATACTCAAATTCCACCACCCCAACAACGAGCAGCCAGTGCTCTCCATCGTCTCAACCCAGCCATTCTCGTCGATAGGGAAATCATTCCGCTCAACGGCCCGCTCTTCAAGCACATTTTTACTAGTGTTGTTAGCCACAGCCGATTGCATGAGGCAGTTATTTTCGTTATCCTCATCCTTGTTCATGTTTTCCTCATCCTCCAATTCCTCAAGCAAGTCTCGAAGAAGGGCTGCGTCGGTTTCCGTGACTTCTAGTACGTCTAACTCGCCCATGACATGTTCCATACTACTAATCTCAGACATATTTGAAGAGGAAATGAGCTTTTAAGCGTATAACAAATAGGGTACGTTTGGTATACAGTAATCTTAAGGATGAGAATGGAAATCTGCAATATTATCATGTTTGGTACAAGAATTATAATTTTTAGATTCCCAAGAAAGTGATTACCATGGAATTCGCTTTTCTTCATTTTAAGGTAATTTGAATACCACCCAACATGGTGTTATTCAAATTCCTAGGAATCTCCAAATCATGGGAATATTATTATTGTTGTTGTTGTCGTCGTCGTCTTGTTATTGTTATTTTATTATTATTATTGTTGTTATTATTATTATTATTATTATTATTATTATTATTATTGTTATTATTGTTATTATATTATTATTATTGTTATTGTTATTATTATTATTATTGTTATTATTATTATTACTATTATTGTTATTATTATTATTATTATATTTATTATTATTATTATTATTATTATTATTATTATTATGGATCTTCTTCTATGCGAACAACCAAACACAGTGTTGACGGTCAAATTTTGCCAACAAAAACCCGATCGGATTACCTCTTGGTTTCCCTTCGGATTACCGGCCGCGAGTGTATAGTTTAACGTATGTGGTTTTGTAGAACATGTGTGTGTTTGTAAGTTAACTAAATCATACCCAGGCAAAATGACACAAGGAGTTTTTATAGTAGTTCACTCTATAAAATGAGAGCTACATCCACTGTAGTTTTGTATATCTTTGTTGGAAGATCACAACTTACAATCATAATGCTTATTAAATTTTTTCTTCCCTTGTTATTCTCTCGAACCCCCTCCTTACTGGGGCCTTCCTCTTTTTATATTGGGCTTCCTTCGCCTAGGGGGTTTCCTTCATAGGTGGAGGCACTCAAGTGCTCTCCTCTGGTAGGTCCAGACGTAGCCCACTAATCAGAACTGTTCACTCAGCCAATTAGTCTCCCATTACGGCTCGGTGCTTCCCCGTAACACTTTTCTGTCCCCTGTGGGCGCGGTCTGATAGCTTACAATTAATGCATACAGACCTTCTCCACTTCTGCATGTAACCCGTTACGTCCTCTAAAGGACGTTCCCCTCGTCGTCAGCATTGCTCAGCTCAACCGCTTTCTTTGGTGGCCCTTTCTGCGGTCGAGAGATCTTCATCCCTTAGTGTCGACGGCGCAATCAGTCGATGCCATAAGGGATCGTCGCCCGGACTTGGACTTCGTCCTTGGGCCTTCGCAGCGAAATAGGAGGGGTCCGTAACTGTCGAGGGTTCCTTGCTTGGTGGGGATTTAGTCAAGACCACGTGTCGCGGTCTACTTCGTCCACGTGTCCATCACATTTTCCTACACAACAGCTACCCCCCAGGTCGAGGGCTTCTTTTGGGTGGCATCGGACTTAGGTTCGGTTGCCCTATCGTGCTTTGGGTAGTTCCTCGGCCCATCTCCCTTTCAGATCGTTGAGTCTCTTTTTGAGGGTATACTTTAGTATCTTATTGACCGCCTCAACTTGTCCATTTGGTTGTGGATGAATCGGCGCCGAGAAGTCTTTCCGGATGCCTAAGCTATCACGGAATCGGCGTGTTGAGGCGTTGTCGAACTGTTTTCCGTTGTCGAATACTATTGAGTGGGGAACCCCAAACCTGCATACGATGTGGTCCCACATGAATTTGGTGTAGGCCACTTTCGTGGTTGTAGTTAGGGCCTTTGCCTCTGTCCACTTTGTGTAGTAGTCCACCGCAACGATCGTAAACTTAAATCCTCCGGGTGCAAGATGTAACGGCCTGATTAGGTCAACCCCCCATTTGGCGAAGGGCCAAGGGCTGAGAATGGAAGTTAAGTTTTTTAGGGGCGCTCTAGGAATTGTGGCATACCTTTGGCATTTATCACAGCGCCGGGCGTATTGGAAAGCGTCCTTTTTTAGCGTGGGCCAATAGTATCCTTGCTTTAAAACCTTTAGAGCCAGAGACTGCCCCCCAGTGTGGTTACCGCAGACTCCCTCATGGATTTCATGGAGGACCTTCTGGGCTTCGGCATCATCCAAGCACCGCTGTAGAGGAGTTGAGTAGCCTCGCTGGTAGAGCAAACCGTCGTACAACAAGTACCTAGCAGCTCTATACCGAATCCGTCTGGCTTCGTTTTTATCGTTCGGCAGCTGTGCATCCATTAGATAACGGATGAGTGGAGTCATCCAATTTTCACTTACTTGGACGATTAACGCCTTAACCTTTTCCTCAATAGTTGGTTGCTCTAATTCTTCGATAGGAACGACCCCTAACATGTCAGATTCTCTGGAAGATGCTAGCTTTGTAAGTGCGTCGGCGTTTGCGTTTTCGGCCCGTGGTATTTGGAGTATCTTGTAGTTTTTGAACTTAACAAGTTCTTCTTTTACCTTTCTCAAGTACGCTCCCATCTTCTCGCCGCGCGCTTGGTATTCTTCTTTTACTTGTGCAACGACCAGTTGAGAATCACTGAAGACGCTGAGCCTTTCGATCTTCAGGTGGCTGGCTAACTGCAGTCCGGCAATTAATGCTTCATATTCCAGCTCATTGTTCGACGCCTTGAATTTAAATTGAACCGCCGAGGTAACCTTGTGGCCTTTGGGGCTGATTAATAAGACGCAGGCTCCTGATCCATTTTCGCTCGACGCCCCATCCACGTAGAGCTTCCATTTTGTAACCTCGACCTCTTCAGACGCGGCGGGAGCTAGCCTATGAGAGAACTCAGCCAGAAAATCGGCGAGTGCTTGGCCTTTGATCGCAGCTCTTGGCACATATTTTATGTCGAACTGGCTTAATTCTACCGACCACTTGAGGAGTCGACCGGAAGTTTCAGGCTTTTGTAGAGCCTGCCTTAGTGGGTGCTTGGTAAGAACCCGTATTGTGTGAGACTGGAAATAGTGCCGAAGCTTCCTTGAAGCTACCATTAGGGCGAGGGCTAGACGCTCCATTTCGCTGCATCTTGTCTCGGCGTCGAGGAGCCTTTCGCTCACGTAGTAGATCGACAACTGCACCCTTTCTTCTTCTCTTCCTAATACGGAGCTTACGGCGTGTTGGGACACGGAGAGGTATTGACTAAGCTCATCGTCGACATTTGGTTTTGACAAAATTGGGGGCTTGCCCAAATGCTCCTTCAATTTCTGGAAGGCCTCTTCACATTATGGTGTCCACTCGAAGCGCTTGCTCCCTTATAAAGCGTCGAAGAAGGGGACACATTTGTCGGTCGCCTTTGATACGAACCTATTTAGGGCGGCGACACATCCTGTTAATCGTTGTACTTCCTTTGGCTTTGTCGGGGACCGCATGTCCTGTGGGGCCTTGATTTTCTCAGGGTTAGCTTCAATCCCACGGTTGCTGACCATAAAGCCGAGGAATTTTCCCGACCCAACTCCAAAGGCACATTTTTGAGGATTGAGCTTCATGTGGTATTCTCTCAGTACACCAAACATTTCCCCCAGATGATTGACGTGATGGCTGGCCCTGGAACTTTTTACAAGCATGTCATCGACATAGACCTCCATTGTTTTGCTGAGTTGTTGAGCGAACATTTTATTCATAAGCCTCTGATAGGTCACCCTTGCATTTTTTAGGCCGAAGGGCATCACCTTGTAGCAGTAGAGGCCCCTGTCGGTTATGAAGGATGTGTGCTCCTCGTCAGCTGGATGCATGGGGATCTGGTTGTATCCGGAGTAGGCATCCATAAAGCTCAGCATCTCGTGTCCCGCCGTGGCGTCGACCATTTGGTCTATCTGAGGGAGTGGAAAGCCATCCTTTGGGCATGCTTTGTTGAGGTCGTTGAAGTCGACGCATGTCCTCCAATTCCCATTGGGTTTGATCACTAGAACGGGGTTTGATACCCAATGCGGGTAATGGGCCTCCCGGATGAACCCATTTTTGATCAACTTGTCGACCTCTTCTTTCAGCGCTTCATATCTCTCGGGGTTCATCAGTCGACGTTTCTGGCGCTTGGGCGGATATGAGGGGTCGACGTTTAGGGAATGACATATCACCTCGGCGTTGATCCCTTCCATGTCAGAATGATTCCAGGCGAAGACATCTAGGTTCTTCTTGAGGAAATTTTTGATCTCACCCTTAAGTGATGAGGCTAAGCCCAAGTCCACTTTTAGTACCTTGGTGGACTCAGCTTCATCAACTTGGATTTCCACCAACTGCTCGACGGGTTGAGATCATGTGACTTCCTCTTGGATCCTGGGGTCAATGTCCTCAACGAGGCCCTGGTGAACCATCCTTGCCTCCTGTCTTCCTAGCTGGTCGTATCCGCGCAGGGCGTCAGAGTACGCAACCCTAGCTTCATACTGGTTGCTCTTCATTTCCCCCACGCCATTTGGGGTGGGGAACTTGACTTTTTGGTGGTAGACGGAGGTTATTGCCCTCAATGCCTGGAGGGTCGGTCTCTCGATCACCGCGTTGTACTGGGAGACTCCTTTTATGACCACGAAGTTGGCCATTGTAGTTGCCTGCCAAGGTTTTTCTCTGGCGGTGATGGGTAGCCGGATAGTACCTTGTGGGATGACGGAGTCCCCAGTGAAACCATATAGCGGCCGGGAGGTCTTCTCCAATTGTTCCTTTTGGATCCCCATTTTCTCCAAGCAGTCGGAGTATAGGAGGTCCACTGAGCTCCCATTGTCCACCAGGATCCTGCACACAGTGTGGTTTCCTATCATGGCTTCCACCACCAAGGCATCATTATGGGGGAAGTGAACCCCATTGGCGTCATCCTCGTTAAAGGCCACGTCGGTGTGACTATACCTTGGGGTTTTTGCAGCGGAGACGCTCCAGAACCGCTCCTGATAAACCCCCCTGGTCTCGTGGACGTAATCCTTCTGAGACCTCCTTGAGTTTCCTCCTATATAAGGACCACCGAGGACAGTCCATATGACGCCGACGGGTTCTCGGTCTTCTGGGCGCTGGTTATCCTCTCGGCGCCGACCGTCATTTTGCCCTCCACGGCCGTCATTTCAGGGTCTCGGCTCGGCCCTGAACTCTTGCAATCTCCCCTCGTGGATCACTCTTTCGATCTCATCTTTGAGGTCGGCACAATCGTTGGTGTGGTGTCCGACATCGCCGTGGAACCTACAGAATTTCTTCTGGTTCCTTCGGCTGGGGTCCGACTTCATTGGTTCCGGTCGGCGTAGCAAGTTCCCATGGCTGACCTGATTGAAGACTTCCTCGACTCCTACCGTTAGCTCGTGGTAGGAATCGTATTTTTGGAACAGTCGAGGCTTACGGGTATCTTCTTACCTCGGCTTCTTGGCTTCTGGAGCGCTCGTCGTCGCGGCGGGCTACTTGTCTCCGTTCCTCCGCCTCGACGCTTCTTCCCATCTTGTTTCGCAGGTGTCGACCCTTGCTCGGCTCCTTTATTCTTGTTGGTCCGGTGCTCGGGGTCGTTTGCGTCCGCCTCTTCAGCGTTGATGTACCCCTGTGCTCGCGTTAAAAACTCCATGTAGCTGGACGGAGGTTTCCGGTTCAGCTATCTTTTGAATGGGGTAATTTTCTTCATGCTAGATAAGGCCCCCATCAAGGCCTCTCTATCTGTTATGTCCATCGTGGCGGCGACAGCTCCCCCATCCCTTGCAAGCCATTCCCTTAGTGACTCGTTCGGCTTCTGGTATATCGTCGTCAGATTTTGCTTTGGGGGGACGTATTTTTTGACCCCTATGAATTGGAGGGAAAATGCTTCCTTCAGCTCGTCCCAGCTTGAGATGGAGTTTGACCTCAACGTCCGAAATCATCTTCGGGCCGAGTCCGTTATATAGTTTCGAAAGGCTCGGCACATGATCTCCTCGGTGTACCCGTGCAAGAGCATGTGCCCCGTGTACATCTCCAATGGTTGTCGGGATCTCCTCGCCCGTCATATGGTGGGATTGACGGCGGCCTGTATTTATCAGGGAGAGGGGGCGCCATTATTTCTTCGGTAAATGGATGGTCATGTGTGCGGCTGGGCGTGATATCGACGTTTACCACCTCAGCCACACGACCTATATTCTTTTTTAGGCCCGCCACGTCCCCTGTCAGTTTATGCGCCAGGCTGGCCATACGTTCCATGATGGCGCGTGCTTCCTCTGTCGAAATGGCCGAGCCGGCTACTCTCGACGCCTCTGCCCTTTGAGCGTTGGGTACGCCTCGAGCCTGGCCGCCTGCCTGGACCGATCATGAGTCTCCTGGCAGGTTCCCACCTGGATTCTAGGATAGCACCTCGGGGTTTCCTGGACCTCTCGGTAACCGGTCTTCGGGAGCTCGGAGTCCGGCGGCCCCCAAACGGCTGCCGGGGGATTGGGAAGGCCGAGGCCTAGGAGGGCCCTGATGATTCTCACTATCTCCGGTTCCTTCTTGGATATGTGGGTGGTCACCGTAGTTCGGATGTCCAGTCACAGCAGGTCCCTGCGGCCTCGGGGCGTCTTCTAATGGCGGCATGGAGTTCCTTCCATCTAAGCGCTCCACCACGGTCATTAGCCCATGCACCAGCTCGGTTAGAGTGGTTAGTTGGGCCTGCATTTGCATCGGGTCCGGCCGTGGTGCGTCTGGAGGTAGGACTACATTTCTGACCGGGCGTAGATCTTCTTTCATCCCGATATTCCCTGGATGGACGGCGGTTTATAACTATGTTGTTGGGGGTCAAACGCTTTCGGTCCCCAGTGGAGTCGCCAATTGTTGACGGTCAAATTTCGCCAACAAAAACCCGACCGGATTACCTCTTGGCTTCCGTTCGGATTACCAGCCGCGAGTGTATAGTTTAACGTATGTGGTTTTGTAGAACATGTGTGTTTGTAAGTTAACTAAATCATACCCAGGCAAAATGACACAAGGAGTTTTTATAGTGGTTCACTCTATAAAATGAGAGCTACATCCACTGTAGTTTTGTTTATCTTTGTTGGAAGATCACAACTTACAATCATAATGCTTATTAAATTTTTCTTCCCTTGTTATTCTCTCGAACCCCCTCCTTACTGGGGTCTTCCTCTTTTTATATTGGGCTTCCTTCACCTAGGGGCTTTCCTTCATAGGTGGAGGCACTCAAGTGCTCTCCTCTGGTAGGCCCAGACGTAGCCCACTAATCAGCACTGTTCACTCAACCAATTAGTCTCCCATTACGGCTCGGTGCTTCCCCGAAACACTTTTCTGTCCCCTGTGAGGGCGGTCTGACAACTTACAATTAATGCATACAGACCTTCTCCACTTCTGCACGTAACCCGTTACGTCCTCTAAAGGACGTTCCCCTCGTCGTCAGCACTGCTCAGCTCAACCGCTTTCTTTGGTGGCCCTTTCTGCGGTCGAGAGATCTTCATCCCTTAGTGTCGACGGCGCAATCAGTCGACGCCATAAGGGATCGTTGCCCGGACTTGGACTTCGTCCTTGGGCCTTCGCAGCGAAATAGGAGGGGTCCGTAAGCGTCGAGGGTTCCTTGCTTGATGGGGATTTAGTCAAGACCACGTGTCGCGATCTACTTCGTCCACGTGTCCGTCACATTTTCCCACACAACACACAATAATGTAATATTTCTGGGAATTTAAAAAAGATTCTTGTATGGAACTAAACACAGTAATGTATTATTCCTATGAATCATATTACTCTTTATCACTTTTCTGAAAATATAATTCCTACTGATTCCTGCATACCAAACGCCCCCATAGTAGATATACTTCTAAAAAAGACGTTGAAGTTCATGAAGTAGGAAGTGATATACAACCTAGAACATGTGCTTGTTGACTTGTACAGTGATAACGTTAACCTAAAGTAACTAGGCATATCATTGGCCACGTCATAGGCTAATATACAAATATTTGTTCATTTTTTTTATATTTGTTTTATATGGACAATATCGTGATTGTGATAATATTGAAAATTACAAGTACCTAATCGTGTTGAAATTAGTACAAACAAAGATGGGGACCGTGAAAGATGAGATAAAGCTATTGTAAGAAAGGCTTAGAACATTCTACTTATCCATTGCTATACGGCATTACATGGCTAAAATGGAAAAAGTCACGAATATGTAGCACACTAAAATCTTGCCCCACATAGCCAATATATCTTTTCAGCCAGAGAAAAAAAAAAAAAAGATGATCAGCTGAGTTTTTTTTTTTTTTGTTGGTATCTAACTTTTGCCAAAAGTTCAGGAGGATAAAGTGTTTATTTATTATATATATATATATATTATAATAATGAAAGGGATAAAGTGGGTTATGAACAAAGGATGTGGGCAAAGGAGCATGGTTCGATGTGCTTTGGTCATTGTCAGTAGGACGTCTAGCCCATGTGATCGTGCATATATGTTTACATGCTAGTTTAGGTTAGACCTTGATTATAACTTAATTTGATGGGCGATTTGTTACCGACCATACATGAATCTGCACTTATAAATGTGAGCGCTCGTGTGATATAAGCGTAATAACTTTTTTTTTTTTTGTGTGTGTGGAATATATGCGTGTAATTCTAGTCTAGACCCTCTAGATGGTATTAGCAAAAAGTGTACGTTTCTGTAAACAAAGACGGCCATATGACCTAAACTTATTTTTGATAAAATACAATATGGACAATCATGTGTCGATCGCTCAATAATTTAAAATAAAATAAAAATAATGTATAAAATGTTCTCTTCATTACTATCAGAACCCATTCAAAATATAATATTTTATATTTATTGTAATTATATATTGATGTAAAATTTCAGAAATCGTTTGTTAATTTTTGTGTTAGTGACTAAAAATGATAAAAAAAAAAAACATTCAGAATGTAATGTATTAAATCTAAAAGTTATGAACTAATTAAAATATCACTATACTCAACGTCATACTTATTTAGATAAGTCGCGAACCCAGTTGGAATTCAATAACTCAAATTTCTCACCTCTCTTGAATTCGTGGTTATCAATATAAACACAAGCTCGAGATAACAAGTCCAAGACAAATACTACATCCAAAAAAAATGAGAATTTTATTAAAAGTCAAAACACGTTATTTTTTAATAATTAAACCCCAACAAATACATATTTAAAAATCCTGACAAATTTTTTTTCCCCGGTTCCAATATACACATACATCCATACATATCCTTATCTAAATGATCAACTATATGACATGACAAATAAACACCCTTGGCCCATGTATACGTGTAGTTAGTACTATAATTGGTTCATCTATGTCCCAAAAGAGTATAGTTTTTTGTGTCCCTCCAAGCTTCATCCTAAGTTCAAGCTAGTTAAATTATTATGGGGTTTTCATATTAAGATTCAAGACGATTAAAAATGTGTTTGATGGGTTGCATCCTTAATCCAATATTAGGCTTATATATGAATTAGTATGTGTGGTAGACTATCATATAAGGTTAAGTTAATTTAAAAGTTGTCTACCAAGATTTGGGTAATTTGGGCTTTAATATATCTAATATGGTATGAGCCTTTAATGTGTAGAGACTTAAAAATAATTTCTATTTTTATGATGGGCTAAAATAGAAATACTAAAAGATAACAAGGAAGTTATCTATATATAGTGGTTATAGTCCCCAAATCACACGTATTATTATCATTCTATTCTTTTCTAACGTCCCATCATCAGAGAGATAGAGCAAAAAGAAAGTTAAAAGATTCACTAAGAAAACGTGATGATCTAGAAGACAACCCGTACGGCTCTATAGAGTAATTTACTGTCATGGATTCAGGTACGCTTTCGCTAATCTGTTGATTCTTGGTGATATAACATGAATGTTTCCTGAATTTTGAGAGATGTTTTACATCTAAGGATATTTTCTAACAAGTGGTATCAGAGCATCTTCATGTTGAATCATTGAGAACAAATTTTGGATGATTTTTTGGTGAATGTATTCCATAATTTTTTTTTCTTTGATTCAGTTTAAAAAAAAAAGGAAAAAGAGACGTTTTGACCGGCGGTAATGATAACTCTAAGAAATTAGAGTTATCCACTGGTTTTATAGCTTGAAATTGCGTGACCATGAGTGATTTTTCTAGTGTATTGTGTGTTTTAATTTAGATTTGTAGAGTTTGCACTTACTTTGGCTTAATTCCGTACTGCTGCTTCTCTTGAAGTGAAAGTTGGTAATTTGAAAGTAAAATGAGGTGAAAAACTGACTAAGGCTATGTGCGCATCTTGTAGGAAATTTCTGGGCTAAAATGCTGCGGCATTTTAGGCAACATTCTAGGAATAGCTGGCAGCTGATTGACATCAACACACTAACTGGAGAAAGCAGATAAAAAGGAATCCGTGTGAGCTGGCCGAGGAGGTGTCATTTGGGTCCACTGTGCACATCATTAGTGACACCTCAGCCCTTGTGTTGCCCTAGAAGGGAATGTTTTCTTAGGACAAGTTGGCAGCCGCCAGGGGGAGAAAAAGAGGAAGAGAGAGAATTGGGCAATAATATAGAAAAGAGGACAAAAAATTGTTTTGACACAGGGAGAATACACAGAATACCTGCTCTCCAGAAACCAAAAAAAAAAAAGCACTACTCAGAGAGGAAAAAGCTTCTTACGAGAGCTGAAGAAGGCAGGAAAAACAAGTAGTATTCAGCCTAGAAGGAGAATATAGAGACGTGAGAGCTGGAAGTTGAAGGACATTTTTGGCCTGCCACAAAGGAATCCAAGATCCAGCTTAACTTATTCTTCTTCTGTTAGCTTAACTCTCTTTTGTCATTTAGCTACTAATTTTAGCTATGGATTATACTAGAGCTTCGAATCTTGTAAATCTCATTATGAACTAACTCATTTTAGCTAGGTTTGCTAATGGAACCAATGTTGTAAGAATGACAAGTTGTTTCTGAGATGCTATTAATTTGCTATTCCTGTTCATTCATGTGAGCTCATGTCTATTTCTATTCTTGACTGGCCATCAATTTTAGGATACAAGATTAAGATTAATACTGGAAGGGTTAGTTTTAATCGGATTAGCATGAATGATGCTTGTTCAACGAACTTGCTGAGTTGTTGATTAGTGGATGGTATAGGAATATATTATTCACCTCGCATAACTTAATGAAACCCGAGCTTAAATTTGCATTCCTAGAGCTAGATTCACATAGGAATATGTTGGAAATAGCTTGAGGAACCTTAGTCATAATCAATTCGGAAGAACTTTATACATCAACGAGTTTCTGTTGACAGGATAGTAGAATACTGCAGCATTCTTGGTAACATTCTAGTCAGACTTGCAATTGAGGGGAAGTTAGCAGGCCTAGCTCATTTTCACCACTGAATTACAGCCCATCATTATGTTCTTGTTACTCTTAGTCACTTTAGACCGCATTTAGTTTGCATTCATTTTATTTACATCATTTTAGTGAATTTTTGCCACATTCATCATTTACTTGTTTTGTTGATTATATAACTTCCAACACGTACTTTCGATGATTCAATCTTCATGGGATCGATATCCGTACTCTTGTACACTTTATTACTTGTTTGCGACACGTGCACTTGCGAGCATAATTACCACGCAACAAGTTTTTGGCGCCGTTGCCGGGGATTGAAATCATTAAAAGTATTTGTAGGAATCAATTTTTTTTACGTTTGTTTACTTTTTAATCTCAGTCATTTGGTTCTTAATTTCTCAGGTTCTTAAGGTGCTTGCATGAATCCACCGCAAGACTTGGAGTTGCTGCCTATAGGTCCTGAAATTGAAAGAACATTCTGAGCTAGGAGAAGGGAACAACAAGGCTCAGCGGGAGTGGGAGACATGGCAGAAGGGGCAACAGAAAACAACGGGCAGCAAGTAAATGCCAACAACCCTGTTCCATAACCAGTGCTGATAGATGACAGAAACAGGGCCATTCGAGACTATGCTGTGCCTATTTTGCATGGACTTAACCCAGGCATAGTGAGGCCAGCGATTCAGGCGCCTCATTTTGAGCTAAAACTCATGATGTTCCAAATGCTCCAGACCATGGGACAATTCAGTGGCATGGCAACTGAAGATCCTTACATCCATCTCAGACAATTTATGGAGGTGAGTGATGCTTTTAAGCTATTAGGGGTGACTGAAGATACATTGAGGTTGAAGCTATTCCCTTATTCCTTGAGGGATAGAGCACGAGTGTGGCTGAATTCCTTGCTTCCGGATTCAGTGGCATCATGGGATGAATTGGCAGAAAAGTTTCTCATGAAATACTTCCCTCCAACCAAGAATGCCAAGTTAAGGAATGACATTACCTCTTTCCAACAAGCAGAGGGGGAGTCATTGTATGAAGCGTGGGATATATTTAAGAAACTACTGCGGAAGCGCCCTCTTCATGGGATCCCCAATTGGATTCAAATGGAGACATTCTATAATGGTCTCAATGGGCAAACAAGGACTATAGTGGATGCCGCAGCAGGTGGAGCCATTTTGGCCAAATCTTACAATGACGCATATGAGATTTTAGAGAGGATGGCAAACAACAACTATCAATGGCCAACCGAGAGACATAATGCAAGGAAGGCCATTGGAATTCACGAGGTTGACGCCATCACTGTGCTCTCAGCGCAAATGTCATCTTTGACGAATATGGTAAAGGCATTGAACATACTGGCAGGGGTAAATGCAGTGCAAACTGCTGGTTTTTCGTGTGTTTACTGTGGAGAGGGCCACCTATATGAAGATTGCCCATCCAACCCCGCCTCTGCATGCTATGTTGCTAATTTCAACAGGGGTAACCATCATTATTCAAATCCTCATAACCAAGGGATGAGGCAACATCTAAACTTATCATGGAGTAATCAGGGAGCAAGTACTAGTGGGCCCAATGCCTACCACAGAAGCACCTATCCACCTGGATATCCACCGCAACAACAAAGAACTCAAGCCGTGGAACAATCTAGCTCTTTGGAGAGCTTGTTAAAATAATTTATTTCAAGGAGTGAAGCTAAAATCCAGAGCCATGATGCAGCACTGTGAAATTTAGAAAATCAGGTTGGGCAGATTACAAACTCTCTGAACAACAGGCCCCAAGGTTCTCTCCCAAGCAATACCGAAGATCCACGAAGAGACGGGAAAGAACACTGTAAGGCTATTACACTAAGGTGTGGAAAGGAGCTGGAATTAAGGGCAAAACCTCTGGCTGATCAAACAGAGCCCACTTCAATCCAAGAGGGAGAGAAGAAAACACAGCCACAAGAAGAACAACACAGGAGTAAGCAACCAAATTCTGACGTGTAGAATGCTGCAGCATTTCCACAGCATTTTGGAGCGGCAGAAACTGGTAGCAGCAGCAACAACAGACCACCTCTACCATTCCCTCAGCGATTTCAGAGACAGCAACAAGATGGGCAGTTTCACAAGTTTTTGGATGTTTTGAAGCAGCTACACATCAACATACCATTAGTTGAGGCCCTAGAAAAGATGCCAAACTACGCCAAGTTCATGAAAGACTTGGTCACTAAAAAATGCCGGTTTGGAGAATTTGAAAAGGTGGCTTTGACAGAGGAATGCAGCGCCATATTGCAAAATAAGCTCCCTCCCAAGCTGAAGGATCCGGGAAGTTTCACTATCCTGTGTTCAATTGGAAACCAATATTTTGGTAAGGCTTTATGTGATTTGGGAGCTAGTATAAATTTGATGCCGATGTCCATTTTCAAGAAGTTGAGAATCGGATAAGCATGGCCTACCACAGTGTCTTTGCAGCTCGCAGACAAATCTATTGCATTTCCCGAAGGAAAGATTGAGGATGTACTAGTAAAGGTGGATAAGTTCATTTTTCCCGCTGACTTCATCATTCTTGACTATGAAGCGGATAGAGAAGTACCAATCATTTTGGGAAGGCCATTTCTTGCTACAGGCCGCACCCTAATTGATGTGCAAAAAGGTGAGCTAACCATGCGAGTGCAGGATGAGCATGTGACATTTAATGTATTTAAGGCAATGGAGTTTCCAACTGAGGTGGAGGAATGTTCTGCAATATCAGTCATTAACTCCTTGGTGGCTAAAGAGCTTGAGAGTAGCAGCCATTCGGACTTGTTGCAGCTATTCTCATCATTAGATTTGGACGAGGCTGAAGATGAACCTGTGGAGCAGTTAGCTTGGTTAGGTACCAAAACAATAGCACAAGGACCTATAAGGAAATTTGAGGCGCAAGAGTCATCAGAGGAGGATGAAAGAAAACAAGAAATCATTGACTTGAGCTCGTCAATCGTTCTAACATCCATACCGCCATCCGACCCATTTTGGCCATCATCATCACCGCCACCATACTGCATTCTTTATGAGCCCGAACTAAAAATGAAGTTCTCCAATCAAGCCCATCACCTTTCGAAGCCAAATCTTGTTGATGCAACGTGCCTAAATTGTAAAAATCATGCCAAGCTTGAGGGCATCGCAATCAAAGACCCATTTGTAGTGTTGTATGACACTTACTATGGGCGGCTACCGTTCTTTACTGAGCGCCTCTCTAAACGTCCATCACTCTGCAGGAGGCTTAATTCTTAAACCAAGAAGGTAGTCATGCTGATGACTAAAAAACAAGCACTTATGGGAGGCAACCCATAGATTGTTCCCTTGTTTTTGTTTTATTTTGCTATTCTGCATTTATATTTTAATTGGGAGTGTGATTTATTGATTGGCAGAATCAATAGGAGTCAATCCGTTGCAGAAAACAGAAAAAAAAGAAAAAAAAAGAGAGAAAGAGTTTGAATTAGCCCAGAATGCCATGACAAAATGCTGCAACATTCTGGGCAGCATTCAAAAAAAATGACAATGTGTTTAGCCTGTTTCTAAAGCCCTAATTTCACCCGTATATATATACCTTTCACTTTTTCTTCTTCAAATACCACACTCGCAGCCAACCACTCTAACTCTTGCCATTTCCTCCTCCATTCTCACCAAGAATTCGAGCTAGGATCCTCTCAACCGCGGCATTTTCTCCAATAGCTCATCTTATCCATCTCCACTACGCGATACAGCTCGAGTTTAGGGGAAGAGGAAGCCGCCACTGTAGAGGAGATTGCCCTTGAGGTAAGTGAGAATTCTTCCCTGACTCCATACTCTTTATGGAGGGTAGAACATAACTAGACGGTTTGAAGAACTGAGGTGGGGTACATCATTTTTGCCGAGAGAACTGAGATCAAAGGAGAAGTGAGATTAGGCTTGTTGAGTTTCAGGAAGAAATTAAGTAGGAAATATTTCTTAGCGGGTAGTTAGAAACAGAGAAGGGAGTACAGGTCTTGAGATGCCATTCAAGAGCAAAGCACGTATAGGGAAGGGTGTGCAGATTCAAGTGGATTCAGACAGTTCTGAATCGCAGCCTGCCTCGGAGAATACGGAAGTGGAAAAGTTTGTATCCCCCCAGGCACAGCAGCGATTCACAACATGCATGAATGGTCGCGCATTGCATATGGAGTGAGGTTTCGTGTACAGAAGGGGTCGCCCCTCAAGTTATCCTAGCTTCATCCACTCAGTCATCAAGGCGCACAAATGGCATTCGTTCTGCCATAGCCCGCCTGTTGCGGTAGTGTAGCTTGTGCGTGAATTTTACGCTAACTTTGATGATGCGGCGCCCGACACGGTCTTTGTCCGAGGACAAACGGTCCCCTTCACATCTGAGGCAATTAACAGCATTTACAACTTGCCAGACATGGAGGATCACTTCAAGGACTTTGCAGACAATTTAGATGAGGGCCAAATGGATGAAGTCATCCATGACCTGTGTTGAAGGAACTGAGTGGCGGAGGGCAACTAGGGGGTCGATGACTTTCCGCAGGGAATGCCTCCAGCCGGGACCAAAGATTTGGTACCACTTTCTGAGGTTCCGGCTGATGCCTTCATCTCACTACCGCCTGGTACACAAGGAGAAAGCAATCCTGCTGTATTATGTGATGCAGGGGATGCCCCTAAACGTGGGTAGGTTGGTTCGCCAGCAAGTAGGTGTCTGTACGGGACGGAAGAATGGGGGGTAACGGTTTCCGTCGCTGACCACACAATTATGCATTGCTCATGGAGTGGTCATTGAAGAGCGCGAACCCAAGCAACAGCCAACCGCAGCCATTACACCGATTGCTCTCACGCGGCTCTTGCATGATGACACACAAGAAGATGAAGGAGATGCTCCTGTCCCAGCAGCAAATGCACCTTCCTTAGGAGTGCCAAATGCTGTGCCAAACAACCCCGACCTCGTTGCTAGCTTGAACCGCATGGAGCAGTGCCTCAGTCAGGTGGAAGTGCTTCAATATGAATCCTTGCAACAGATGCGGGATTTTTGGAAGTATACAAAGCAAAGGGATTTAGCTTTCCAGAAAGACTACAGAGCTAATTCCAAGAGATTCCAGTCCTTTCCGCAATTTCCCCACTATCTGTGCAGTTCCTCCTCCGAGAATGAGGAGCCTGGCCCTAGTGAAGAGGTAGCACCAGTCTCACCCACCCCACCTCCAGCCGAGCAGCTAGAACCTGAGGAGGCTGTCGCGTCCAAGCGCCAAGAGAAGGGCAAATCGGCTGCACCTGAGGTGTCCACCAGACGAATGACGCTGCAGAGTGCAATGAATTGGAAGTGGCGAGGATGAAAGTGATAGCACTCAGTTAGGGAAGTTCCTCCTCCTTTCTCTCTCTTATATTATCTGACTGTCGCCCTGTTACCAATTTTTATTCATTTTATTTTTTCATTTTCCTATGCTTGGTTAGTTATCTTTATTTGTTTTGATTCTTTTGCATACTTTGTGATGATTTCTCTTAGTCTCATGCTAAAAATTGATAAGAGCAGGTGCAGCCTTTAAAAAAAAAAAATTTTATTGATATCGCCTTGTGTTGATTTGTGATTCTTTTGATTGCTTAACTCTTGCCTTGTAAATTGTCTTCCCATTATGCACACTGCCTGGTATTTCTGATTCGGTGTTACCTAGGGTAAGATCGTTACATGTGTTTCATTTTCAAACAAACCATTTATAAGCCCTAGAACTTGCTTGATGAACTCTTGAGGGGAAATCACAAATTAACACAATACCAAGGAAATGATATAGGCTATCTTTGGACCGTTTGAGCTTTGTGGCTGACCTTAATTCAACATATCCTTAGCTTACCCCGTTGAGCTTATATATCCCTTTTTCCTTGTACACGTATCTTTAGCCTAGTTTTTGAAGGAAGTTTTTGATATTGCTCTTTTATTGCTCCTCTTGCACCATTGAGGACAATGCTGATTTTGAGTTTGGGGGCAGAGGGGGCTTAAGCTTTTAATGTCTAATATGTGCTCCTTTTTATTTTAAAAAAAAAAAAACTTTGCTCCGCTACTTTGGAATGCTTAGTAACCAGGAGTGAGCATGAGCCCCATGTTCACTTTTGCGTCAAACGGTAGACCAAGGCAAGAACAAGCAAAAAAAAGTAATAATAGAGAAAAGCGCCTTAACTTGTAACTTGTTGAGTAACTGGGTGACTTCATCACCAATGTTGGCATTCGCATAAAAAGGCAAGTTGGCAATTCTTGGTAGATAAAAAAAAAAGCAATGGGTATAATAAAAGGGCATTTAGAAATAAAAGCAAATCTAGTGGATAAGGGAAAGCAAGACTTGAGTTTGGGGGAGTTTATTGGGAATGTTATTTGTGTCCGTAGGGTTCTAGAGTGCGAGGTGCTTCAGGGAGAGTTGAGCCAAAATATTACCTTCCATCTTACCTTCACCCTAGCCTAGCTTTAAAAGCCTAATGAAGTCCTATTGATCCTCGGTGGTGTGTTGATTTACATTAGTGGAGAAAGTTTTGAAAAGTAAGCTTATAGGGTTTGAACTTGTATTAAGAAGAACTTGATGTAGAACACATGCGCATGGTCCCAACTAGTTTGACATTGATGATTTGGCACTTGGTTGTTCACACACACACAAGCAAGGTCCAAGCAGAGAAGGAGCAATCTCGTGAATTTAAGATCAACACTTGGCTGGAAGTCATGTTTTTCTTTAGGCTATACTTCTAACCTGTGCAGTAAGGACATAAAAATCTCTTGAGAATTTATCCACAAAGTACGCATAAGCTTTTTTCTATTTTAGCTCATTCTTCTTGTCTTGTTGTCGCTTTTGTTTTGCTCGAGGACAAGCAACATTCTGAGCTTGGGGGTGTGATAACTCTAAGAAATTAGAGTTATCCACTGGTTTTATAGCTTGAAATTGCGTGACCATGAGTGATTTTTCTAGTTTATTGTGTGTTTTAATTTAGATTTGTAGAGTTTGCACTTACTTTGGCTTAATTCCGTACTGCTGCTTCTCTTGAAGTGAAAGTTGGTAATTTGAAAGTAAAATGAGGTGAAAAACTGACTAAGGCTATGTGCGCATCTTGTAGGAAATTTCTGGGCTAAAATGCTGCGGCATTTTAGGCAACATTCTAGGAATAGCTGGCAGCTGATTGACATCAACACACTAACTGGAGAAAGCAGACAAAAAGAAATCCGTGTGAGCTGGCCGAGGAGGTGTCATTTGGGTCCACTGTGCACATCATCAGTGACACCTCAGCCCTTGTGTTGCCCTAGAAGGGAATATTTTCTTAGGACAATTTGGCAGCCGCCAGGGGGAGAAAAAGAGGAAGAGAGAGAATCGGGCAATAATATAGAAAAGAGGACAAAAAACTATTTTGACACAGGGAGAATACACATAATACCTGCTCTCCAGAAAACAAAAAAAAAGCACTACTCAGAGAGGAAAAAACTTCTTACGAGAGCTGAAGAAGGCAGGAAAAACAAGTAGTATTCAGCCCAGAAGGAGAATATAGAGACGTGAGAGCTGGAAGTTGAAGGACATTTTTGGCCGGCCACAGAGGAATCCAAGATCCAGCTGAACTTGTTCTTCTTCTGTTAGCTTAACTCTCTTTTGTCATTTAGCTACTAATTTTAGCTATGGATTATACTAGAGCTTCGAATCTTGTAAATCTCATTATGAACTAACTCGTTTTAGCTAGGTTTGCTAATGGAACCAATGTTGTAAGAATGACAAGTTATTTCTGAGATGCTATTAATTTGCTATTCATGTTCATTCATGTGAGCTCATGTCTATTTCTATTCTTGACTGGCCATCAATTTTAGGATACAAGATTAAGATTAATATTGGAAGGGTTAGTTTTAATCGGATTAGCATGAATGATGCTTATTCAACGAACTTGCTGAGTTGTTGATTAGTGGATGATATAGGAATATATTATTCACCTCGCATAACTTAATGAAACCCGAGCTTAAATCTGCATTCCTAGAGCTGGATTCACATAGGAATATGTTGGAAATAGCTTGAGAAACCTTAGTCATAATCAATTCGGAAGAACTTTATGCATCAACGAGTTTCTATTGACAGGATAGTAGAATGCTGCAACATTCTTGGTAACATTCTAGTCAGACTTGCAGTTGAGGGGAAGTTAGCAGGCCTAGCTCATTTTCACCACTAAATTATAGCTCATCATTACGTTCTTGTTACTCTTTGTCACTTTAGACCGCATTTAGTTTGCATTCATTTTATTTACATCATTTTAGTGAATTTTTGCCACATTCATCATTTACTTGCTTTGTTGATTATATAACTTCCAACACGTACTTTCGGTGATTCAATCTTCATGGGATCGATATCCGTACTCTTGTAACAAACTCTTATTTTGTCGATTCTGGTCCGCGAGATTTTTTTGTTTCGATCTCTATTCTTTTACCCGTAATAGCTATTGGTATTTATCCAGATTTCGTTTTCTCACTATCAGTTGACAAAGTCGAAGCTCTTCTATCTAATTATTTTTATCCATAGTTTTCGTGAGTAAACCAAAAAATCAAACATAAATCAATCATATGATTTTAAAAATTGTTTGTTGGACAATTAAAAATAAGTCCTTTTTCTTCTCTTAAGTTTGAGTAAAATAAATTGGAAACAACCGATTGTGAGCTTGGATTAATTACACACCTTAAAGATTCACTAAGCGGGAAGACGGATGCGACCAATTCAATTCGACCGCTTGGAACTCTTTTGACTCGAAAAGCAAATTATCCATTTGCCCAGACAGGACAAAACTTCCTGAACTTGTAGATCTATTTCTTACCTTTTCGCGCCCAGCCGGCTAATAACTAAATGGGATCGATATCCGTACTCTTGTACACTTTATTACTTGTTTGCGACACGTGCACTTGCGAGCATAATTACCACGCAACAGGTAACTTTTTTGCCGCCGGCACAATGAAATCCAGACGCAGCCATGAGGTCACTAGGCTTGTGCCTTGCGAAAAAACGAGTATCAACACACACTTTCACGTATTTAAGAGATTATTATTTAAGTGATCACTTATGAATCACGTTTATAGCTTTCACAGTGAGAAAAAACTAAAGCGTTTAGGTAACTAAATCCCATAGCCCTCAACCTCTTGTTGTTATGCATATTGGTTGATGTAAAGCAAGTCCAAGGAGGAGATGGAGAATTAGATCATGCGTGGAGTACATTGAGGACCAAAAGTGAGCATTCAAGTTGGAGTAAGATGAGCTCAAATCCTGGTTCGAATATGAGAAGTACGCCATGAATGTGCATTGGATGATCCACATCTCAAGGTCAGGCATTAATGAACACATTAAACTATCTATGTGGTTGAGAGCTTTCACAGCCCAAGCATAACGATGCAATTATCAGGAACACGCTTTACTATTGGGCCCGCTTTCTTATTAATTTTCGAAAAGAAAAGTAAAAAGAATAAGAGATGTTAAGTCTTTTATCATCTTGACAAAAGAATAAGAGATGTTAAGTCTTTTATCATCTTAACATCGAACTATTTATTCGTAGGACTCTCTCCTACAGTATCATCACCATAGTAGAATTTAACCACCGAGTTTGGGATGGATTGCCGTGGTTGCTCTACGCCTAAGTCATCAGAATATCAAACCATGAAAGTCTGAAGGCAAGCTACAAACTTGAAGTAGGGGTGTACATCTGAAGGCATGTTACTAAAGAAGACGTTGTGGCCGGGTTCATTTGTTGGAGTATTATTGCAAACCTAATTGTAATTACGTAATTCAAAGTTCAATAAAATTCTTTTTTTAGATGGCTGTGATTAATTAACTCCGTCGTTTATTCTATTAGGGGCTTTTTTTCCACATTAAATGACTATATTGTTATTTTTATATTTGTGATTGTTGTAATACGCTTATTATAATCATACATAATTAGAGTTTAGTGTTTCCGTCATGACAGAACACAGTAAAATAGTCTTTTAAATCTAACAAGCGCTATAATATAAATTTTTAAAAAAAATAAAACTAAATAATAGTGCAGATGACGTATGCTCACGAGCTAGCTTTATCGGAGAGATCTAGCAAACCATTTATCATGTCGAAATTTGGTACGCCACGATTTGGTTAAAATGTTCAACGCTTATAAACTGTTACAAATGATCACCATTTTCTTTTTCGAAGAAAATTATCACGGCCAAATTAATACAACCAAGTTGACGTTGTACTTTCATTCTTGTCTACAAAAATATTGGTGACTAATATACCACAAGAACAACAACTGCAATATCTGAATAATTAAGCAGTTGAAAACATCATATGGATGCATATAATATACTAGTGTAACTATAGGCCGTATACATATAGTCACATACATATATACGTATTTCTATCTGTATGTAATTTGAGAAAAACGTTCCTTAGGATCATGGGTTGTTTCTAGACATGCTCTTGACCATTCTCTTGAAGGGATCAACGTCGTGCCCTTGTTGTGCATACCCGAACTCATCCGCGGAGCTGTTGAGCAGTGCGACAACGGAATGATGGCCGATTAGCTTGGTTGGTAGCCACAGTTTCTCCACGCTGTCACCATCTCTGCCCACAAGCACCGGTATGTAACCTTTTCGAACTTTATCCAACGAATTCCTTGCCACTGTCTCTGCGTTACTTAGTTGACGTTTAGTTCACGGATTTAAAACTATGATTAAAAACTATTCTCAATTTACGTGAATTTTTTGTGAGAAAAAATACTGTAGCGAGTTACGAACTATAATTCGAACCATAACACGAAGCCTCACATATGGTAAAAACCTCTTCCCCATATAATATAATTTTCTCAAATGAACTGACCTTTTTGAGAATGCGAAACCCTAGTTTCATTGCTGATTCAATGCCTAATATATAGTTGCAACCAAGAAAATGGTGGATAGTTCTCTTGTATTCTTGCAAGCAACATTTTTTTGATAATAGAAAAGATTCATTAGATAGAAAAGATCAAAAAAATGTGATCATCTTGTATGCTTTCAAGCAATATATAATTATATGCTCAATTGACTTTTTTGTTCTGTTTGTATATGTTATACGTAATGAGTTTGGCGAAATAGTATAAAGTATGATGAGAATCTAAGCATAAAAATTTACTTTTCTATTATATATTTAATATAAGATAATTGATATGTGAGCAAGATTGTATCTCAACTTATAGTAATCTTATATATAAATATATATATATTATCATTAAGGAGTACTCGTTGAAAAAAAATATGAAATTACATATATGTATGGCCAATTAATTAGTACTCTCTGGATTACCAAAAAAAAAAAAAAAAATTAAGTACTCTCTGATATTTATTTCCTCAGCTAAGAACTAAGCAAATAAGAAAGGGTGAAGTTTGTCATTGTCAAGAAATGAAAGCTCTTTAAGACCGAGAATGTACCTGATGCCGCTATATGTTCTTTGGCTAGTGGAGAATATATCATAATTAACAAATATGTATATAGTATACATATTTCTAGAATTTGTTGGTGGGAGGCAAGCTTCGTGAACGCAATATTTAATTAGGAGGTTTTTGTGGTTATGTACAAGATATTAAAGTGGTGTTGAAATTAAAATAAACTTGAAAGGTATTTCAATTATTGCCCACCTATTATAAATATTATATTAATTATTTGGTGACCAACATATACATAAAATTTAAAGATTTAGAGGATACGTGTAAGTAGCGGCATGCCTAATCCTTCCTTCGATGGTGCTGGTTATTGAACACCGCGTTTTCTTATTCATGTTTCATGCTGCTCTCATATTCAACTTAATGAAGTTACTAGTGTTGACTCATGCACATACAATATATATATATATATATATATATATATATATATATATATATATATATATATATATATATATATATATATATATATATATATATATATATATATATATATATATATATATATATATATATATATATATATATATATATATATATATATATATATATATATATATATATATATATATATATATATATATATATATATATATATATATATATATATATATATATATATATATATATATATATATATATATATATATATATATATATATATATATATATATATATATATATATATATATATATATATATATATATATATATATATATATATATATATATATATATATATATATATATATATATATATATATATATATATATATATATATATATATATATATATATATATATATATATATATATATATATATATATATATATATATATATATATATATATATATATATATATATATATATATATATATATATATATATATATATATATATATATATATATATATATATATATATATATATATATATATATATATATATATATATATATATATATATATATATATATATATATATATATATATATATATATATATATATATATATATATATATATATATATATATATATATATATATATATATATATATATATATATATATATATATATATATATATATATATATATATATATATATATATATATATATATATATATATATATATATATATATATATATATATATATATATATATATATATATATATATATATATATATATATATATATATATATATATATATATATATATATATATATATATATATATATATATATATATATATATATATATATATATATATATATATATATATATATATATATATATATATATATATATATATATATATATATATATATATATATATATATATATATATATATATATATATATATATATATATATATATATATATATATATATATATATATATATATATATATATATATATATATATATATATATATATATATATATATATATATATATATATATATATATATATATATATATATATATATATATATATATATATATATATATATATATATATATATATATATATATATATATATATATATATATATATATATATATATATATATATATATATATATATATATATATATATATATATATATATATATATATATATATATATATATATATATATATATATATATATATATATATATATATATATATATATATATATATATATATATATATATATATATATATATATATATATATATATATATATATATATATATATATATATATATATATATATATATATATATATATATATATATATATATATATATATATATATATATATATATATATATATATATATATATATATATATATATATATATATATATATATATATATATATATATATATATATATATATATATATATATATATATATATATATATATATATATATATATATATATATATATATATATATATATATATATATATATATATATATATATATATATATATATATATATATATATATATATATATATATATATATATATATATATATATATATATATATATATATATATATATATATATATATATATATATATATATATATATATATATATATATATATATATATATATATATATATATATATATATATATATATATATATATATATATATATATATATATATATATATATATATATATATATATATATATATATATATATATATATATATATATATATATATATATATATATATATATATATATATATATATATATATATATATATATATATATATATATATATATATATATATATATATATATATATATATATATATATATATATATATATATATATATATATATATATATATATATATATATATATATATATATATATATATATATATATATATATATATATATATATATATATATATATATATATATATATATATATATATATATATATATATATATATATATATATATATATATATATATATATATATATATATATATATATATATATATATATATATATATATATATATATATATATATATATATATATATATATATATATATATATATATATATATATATATATATATATATATATATATATATATATATATATATATATATATATATATATATATATATATATATATATATATATATATATATATATATATATATATATATATATATATATATATATATATATATATATATATATATATATATATATATATATATATATATATATATATATATATATATATATATATATATATATATATATATATATATATATATATATATATATATATATATATATATATATATATATATATATATATATATATATATATATATATATATATATATATATATATATATATATATATATATATATATATATATATATATATATATATATATATATATATATATATATATATATATATATATATATATATATATATATATATATATATATATATATATATATATATATATATATATATATATATATATATATATATATATATATATATATATATATATATATATATATATATATATATATATATATATATATATATATATATATATATATATATATATATATATATATATATATATATATATATATATATATATATATATATATATATATATATATATATATATATATATATATATATATATATATATATATATATATATATATATATATATATATATATATATATATATATATATATATATATATATATATATATATATATATATATATATATATATATATATATATATATATATATATATATATATATATATATATATATATATATATATATATATATATATATATATATATATATATATATATATATATATATATATATATATATATATATATATATATATATATATATATATATATATATATATATATATATATATATATATATATATATATATATATATATATATATATATATATATATATATATATATATATATATATATATATATATATATATATATATATATATATATATATATATATATATATATATATATATATATATATATATATATATATATATATATATATATATATATATATATATATATATATATATATATATATATATATATATATATATATATATATATATATATATATATATATATATATATATATATATATATATATATATATATATATATATATATATATATATATATATATATATATATATATATATATATATATATATATATATATATATATATATATATATATATATATATATATATATATATATATATATATATATATATATATATATATATATATATATATATATATATATATATATATATATATATATATATATATATATATATATATATATATATATATATATATATATATATATATATATATATATATATATATATATATATATATATATATATATATATATATATATATATATATATATATATATATATATATATATATATATATATATATATATATATATATATATATATATATATATATATATATATATATATATATATATATATATATATATATATATATATATATATATATATATATATATATATATATATATATATATATATATATATATATATATATATATATATATATATATATATATATATATATATATATATATATATATATATATATATATATATATATATATATATATATATATATATATATATATATATATATATATATATATATATATATATATATATATATATATATATATATATATATATATATATATATATATATATATATATATATATATATATATATATATATATATATATATATATATATATATATATATATATATATATATATATATATATATATATATATATATATATATATATATATATATATATATATATATATATATATATATATATATATATATATATATATATATATATATATATATATATATATATATATATATATATATATATATATATATATATATATATATATATATATATATATATATATATATATATATATATATATATATATATATATATATATATATATATATATATATATATATATATATATATATATATATATATATATATATATATATATATATATATATATATATATATATATATATATATATATATATATATATATATATATATATATATATATATATATATATATATATATATATATATATATATATATATATATATATATATATATATATATATATATATATATATATATATATATATATATATATATATATATATATATATATATATATATATATATATATATATATATATATATATATATATATATATATATATATATATATATATATATATATATATATATATATATATATATATATATATATATATATATATATATATATATATATATATATATATATATATATATATATATATATATTATATAATGGTATTTCAATATTTATTTATTAATGGTATTTTAGTTTTAATCAATAATCAGTAATAAATTGAATAATGATAAAAAAATATATAATAATTAATAAAATAAGATTTTTATCTAATCACGACATTAGATTTTAAACATGATTTTTATGTTTAATAGTAATCACCAATAAAAACTAATCATTAAAACCTTATATATGAATGTATATCAATCACAACATGTAATTAAGAACTGAACAATTGTCGATTTGAAATTGGATAGTAATCACAGTGTCAACTTCGTTATCATGAAGGCGATCGAGATAATCGACCGACCATCTTTTGCGAGTATATACAATGATGAATACATAGCAGAGAAGTTAAATACGTAATATATATTGGAATGCTATTTGTCTTAATAAGATTTGTGAGGATAATAACCTTTTCTTGTCTGTTCCAATTATTATTATTATTATTATTATTTTTTTTTTTTGTAAATTTCTGTTCCAATTATTAAGATCTATGAATTTAGAAGTTGGTATTGTTTTATATGAAAAAATTCAGGTTAAGTTCATTCTTCGAAATTCTAATAAAAATGTTAAAAGTGAATATCATTTTGTTTAATTTAAATTATTTTCACTCATTAAAAATATCAAACTTACCCTTAAGAGTGCAAGACTCTTAATCTTCACTCCTATTACCTCGATTAATATTCTTTTGATTTAGTTATTAAAAATATAAATCAAGAGTAAAGATAATACTTGATTAAGCAGCGCTCTTAGGGCGAACTTTGTTTGGCGAATTTAGACGGGTTTGGGCAGATTTTGATATATGAGAGCACTTTTGTTTTCTTGCTTCCTTTTTTTTTTTTTTTTTTTTTTCCTTCCCTCATTATTATATGAGTATCCATTTTTGAAGCCTATGTATTATATCAGTGTCTTCTAATTTCTGTGAACAATTCTGATATCAAGCATCTCTTCTGGTTTTTCACGCTTGCTTAAGATACACTAACAAAAGGAAACGAGCAAAATAAGTTCCTTTGAGAACAGTGTGCACACTGGGAGTCCATTGGCGTTTTAGGTAAGAATATAGAGAATGAACAATCCAAACAGGGACTTGCTTACCTACAAAACAACAGCTTAACCGGCTCCACAGCCATTCACCTTCTTTTAGATATTACCCTACAACAGGTGTAAAGTCGCAATATATATGTTGAAATTATAGTTTACTCGAGCTTGAACTTATTTCTGGACCATTCAAGAGTGAAATAAGCAAGTCGTGTAGTTATCATAGAGAAGCCTTGAAGTTCATTTCATTGTACCGCACTTCTACACAATCAGATGCCAAAGGCGTCTGTTATTAAGTTCATAACTTCATATGCACAATCTGACTTTTCTATTATGTCAAGAACGACTATGCCAAACTGGCATCAGAAATTACCGTTGCAGTATAAATGCAAATAAGGTAACTAAATATAATTACTCTCATGCAGTAGCCGAGCCGGCAGCTTGTTTGGCTTCAAGTGTCTTCTCATATTCCTCGATGGATTTGAACAGCTCGGAGAAGTTTCCCTTTCCGAAACCTCCACATCCACCCTTTTGGTACAATTTTCCTTCTTCGTCCTTCATCATGCACCCCACTCTCTGGATTATCTCTATAAATATAGTCGGCCTGCAAATTTGGTAAGAGACCCCATCAAGCCAATACAATAACATGGCAAGTTACTACAGCTTATTGATTTTTAAATGAGAAATTTCGTATCCTATATACTTTTCCAAACTGGATAGCAAAATCCAAGACACCGTGATAAACATAAGTATCATAACATTTTCCCCTTTAGTCCTTAACAAACAGCATATACTAAACTCCTCATCGAACCTAGATTCTTACAACACAACCAACCCATCCTCATTTACACATGCCCAATATAGTGTTTTTGTTCATTTAATATAGCAAATAGATAATGTCTATGTAATTTCTTAAATACAAAAGCACTCTGAAATTGCATGGATCAAAAGTCACTTAATTTCATTCAGATGGCTTAAACTGCAAGAAACGGTTCACAACAGTAAGTTAAGCAATGTGGAAAATCAGAATCACCAAACAAATGAACTCTCTACGCAATCCTAATCTAAAATTGTATTGAACCCGAAAAGCACAAAAGAGCATTATACGACATTTTCACCTGTCTCCAACAGGTTTGGTGAAAATTTGGAGCAGAGTGCCCTGATCATCCCTGTCCACCAAAATCCCCAGTTCCTGGCACTCCTTCATCTGCTCCTCCGTCAACACTTCCGCCGCCCGGTGCCTCAGATTCTTGTAGTAAGTCGGCGGCGGCGACGGCATGAACTCGAACCCTCCGACGCCGCTGCGACTTCTCATCTCTCTCAAGGTTCTGAAGATGTCCTCGCTCACTAGCGCCAGGTGCTGGACCCCGGCCCCTTCGTTGTGCTCCAAATAGGTCTGAATCTGGCTCTTCCTCTTCGTCCCGTACACCGGCTCGTTCATCGGGATCAGCACAGTCTCGTCGTTGTTCGACAGCACCACCGAGTTCAGCCCACTTTCGCTCGTCCCTACATCCTCCGACGTGAACTCCGCGAACTCGTGAAATCCAGTGAATCCTTTAACGTACGACACGGCGGGGCCGAGCTCGGGGACGTTCCCGACGGCGTGGTCCAGTCGCCGGATTCCGAAGTCCAGGGGGAAGGACTCCGCCACCGGCTCGAATCCGGGGAGGAATTCATCGCTCACCGCGGGGGATTTGTAGCTAACGTAGCGCAAAACGACGTCGCCATAGAGGCGAACTTCGGCGATTACAACGCGGTTATCGAGGAAGATCGGACGAGAGGAAGGCTTAGCGCCGTGGGCAACGCTGGTGACGAAGGCCAGCTCGGCGTCCTCGACCTCGACGGCGATGGCGCGGACGGCGAGGCCATGGGAGGTGGAGAAGGAGAGGAAGGCGGCGCGATCGAAGGTCGGGATGGCGGCGGAGGAACAATCAGTGGTTTGATTTGCGGCAGCGGCGGCGATGGAGGGAGAGTAAGGGGCTGTGAAGAGGAATTGGAGGTCGCCAGAGCGGAGAAGATAGGAGGCGTGGATTAGGTTTCCGGTGGAGAGGTTGGACTTGGCGATGAGAGGCATGCCGAGCCCCCATGAGAAGCGGCGGGCGGTGTTGGTGGCGTCGCCGCACCAGAACTCGACGTGGTGGAACCGCCTCACTCCGAACCGATCCGACTTCGGGTTCGTACGGACGAAGTTGGAGAAACCGACCAGCTTGAAATCTCCGCCGTCGTTTTCCTTGCCCATTCCCATCGTGATTGTGATTTCTCCGTTCTGTTTTCTGTAATGTTATTAACGTTCGTTTCTTTCCCTTGGGGAAGGGAAATAAATATAAACTTATCGTTTTTATGGACTGGGTTGACTGCCACGTGGAGGTAATTCCAGTGAGTTTTATCTTTGTCCTTTTGTTAGAGTCCAGATGGATCGCCTCGGTTGGGCCACGTCAGGTTATGCTGTTCTTGAATTAGATACATTTTGGACTCATTTATTTTACCGATTTGAGTTCTCAATTTTAATTTTACTATAGTTAAAAATTCTCATAAAAAATCACTTTTAACTTTTTCTGCTATGCTAAAGTTAAGGGTTTTCATATAAAGTCACATCTCAGTTCTAATTAAAAACATAAATCAGCGAACTGCATGGCTATACATGGGTTTGGTTGGTGCGGGATAGAGTTTTTTCTTGCCCCGTCCCAAAAGGTATGGGTTGCACATATTTGGCCCTAACGATGTTAAAAAAATTTCATAACCCAATGATGTTTGGGTTGGGTTGGGTTGGGGCGGGGTAGGTTGGGTGGTCAGGTTCATCATTCAAAGAATCAAAGTTCAAACCAACATTCAAAGTTCATCGTCAAATAGAAATAATAACTCCAACATTCAAAGTTCATCATTAAATAATGATGATCATCAAATAAAAATAATACTGATAATCAAACATAACTCCAACATTCAAAGTTCATCATCAAATAGAAATAATACTGATTAGTCCATCATCATATAGATATCAATTCAAAGTTCAATCTAACATCACACATGACGCAAAGTAGTCCATCCAACATCAAACATAAATTAGAGTTATCAAGCATGTTTGTGTGGGTTGAGTTGGGGTATGCGGGTTTGTCACGCCCCCCACCCAAAAAAAAAAAAAAAAAAAAAAGGGTGGGTGACGTGGAGCTCAATTAGGGGTTAATAAAACAGATTCCCAAATGAGCCCCACTTAACTCCATTAAAATATAATATAAATTTATAAGTCCCGAGCCTCTGACAACACACAGGGCTCCACCCACAGGATATATGGCATTGTACATACATGAACATGTAAATAATCAATTACAACCGACATCAATCACAGTCTAGTATATCCAAATATTACATTAGTTTACAGAATTCTCAATTCCTCACATTTATGTCAGAGGATGAACACTGTCCTCTCTTGTTCCAACAGTAGCACCACACCAGCTACTGTGCACCACTCCTAGAATCGAGTTTACAGAATTCTCAATTCCTCACATTTATGTCAGAGGATGAACACTGTCCTCTTTTGTTCCAACAGTAGCACCACACCAGCTACTGTGCACCACTCCTAGAATCTCCTGGGAGGGGTTTAATATTTATAAAAACATAAAACGTGAGCGAAAGGTCCAGTAGGATATAGTTCGACAAGACTATATAAATAAATGAATAATAAATGAGCGACGAATAAATAAATGAATAAGCAAATAAAATAAGACATTCAGTTCTAACAGGCAGCCGGAACCTCACATCCTTTTTCTCAAAGGAAATATGACTGAAAATAATCGTATTACAGGCATCAGCAAGTAATTAGTACAAATTACTCACCTACCAAATGCCTTGCCTACCCGGACCGAGTTTCGGGTTCTGCCCTCGAGGATGCACTCTCTGCATCCTATCTAGGCTTACAGCAATATATTCTTACCGGTTCACAAGATCTCTTATCTTAAGAAATCATTCATTTAACATTATGAAATCGTTAATGTGACCCCACGAACTACTCAAGCCGCGGGCCCCATGACTGGGCAAGCCATGAGGTTCCATGACTAAACAAGCCATGGTTTTTAAAGAGTTTTCCTTTCGCAATCTAACCCCTTTCTTTAAAACATTTCCAATGCCGAAATCCTTTTTGAAAACAGGCTCACAAGGAAAAGGGATAGAAATCCTACCTCGAATTTACCAAACCTGTGGCTAGCGGTGCACTATCTCAGCTTCCGCTTCCTCCAGCCACTCAGTCTGAATCCTCAGCTATCACTGATACAAGACAACACTTTAGGATCAATTTTTATTCCTAAAGTAATCTAATCTCAATTATGTACCAAGATTTTCAATTAGTGTGCCCAAATCCATTTGTATGTTTCAAATTATCATTCCAAGGGTTTTCAATCTCAAATCAAGGATTAAAGATGCTAATCCATTTATCTCAAGTCCCCAAATGAAGCTAATTTGGGTTCTCACCAAAAACAGGGGTCAAAACAACAATTTCAGGCCAAACATGGTCAAACCCCATGTCAACCGGTCGACCGGTGACAAAACAGTGCATCACCACCGGTCGACTAGTGGTGTGCAATCCGGTCGACCGGACAAGTCGACCGGTCCGGCCAATGCAATCTGGTTGATCGCACCAGTCGACCGGTTACCATGTGATCCAGTCGACCAGACAGGTCGACCGGTGGAATCAGCTGCGTGAGAGAAGCTCGCAGAAACCAGTTCGAAAACTTACAAATCCAGTCCCAAATCAAAATATTTTAAAGGAAAACCACTAGATCCGGGTTCTAGGTACTAAATCAAGTCCAAAGAACCCAAAATCTCCAATTTCTACCATGATTTACTTAAAATCCGTAAAAATTCGTTTCGAACCAAAAATAAGTTTTAGAATCCAAAATCTAGAGATTCAAGAGAGGTTTTTTTTTTCAGAAATCTTACATTGAATCCTTCTCTTGACGTTGAAAATGCTTTGAAACTCCCATTTGGTTCAAGATCCGTTTGATTTGGGACAAAAAATAAGGGTCAGAGAGAGAGAGCACGGGAGTGAAGAGAAAGAGAGAGAGGGAGTGAAGGCACGGGAAGGAAGGAAAAGAAACGGAAAATGGAAAATGCAAAAGAAAAGAAAAAGAAAAGAAATAAAAGACAGGTGTCACTAAATTTAAAATAACTGTCCAGAAATGTGTCCATACACACTTCTGGGTAAACATGTAAATACTGAGAATATTTAAATACCTTGAAATTATTTAAACTCACACGTGTCATAAATATTTATTAATTAATACTCAATTAATAAATCTAGATTAGGCACACTAATAATTCTTAATTATCTCAATTAATCCCAATTAATTCTTCAAGGTGTTACAGCTCCACCCCCTTAGACAATTTCGTCCCCGAAATTAAGGCTTACCTCAAAGTGTAAACAGATGCGGATACTGCTCCTGCATCGTCGTTTCAAGCTCCCATGTCGCTTCCTCGACTCCATGGTTCTGCCACAACACTTTCACTAACGGGATCTCAGAATGGCGAAGATTCTTTATCTTTCGGTCAAGAATCTGAACGGGTGCCTCCTCGTATGACGCGTCATACTGTATCGGAACGTCAAACCACTGCACTATAGCTTCCGGCTCAGGTTGACATTTTTGAAGCATGGAGACATGAAACACGTCATGCACGTGAGATAATTCAGGCAGTAAAGCCAACCGATAAGCCACCACTCCGACTCGTTGCACGATCGGGAATGGTCCCACATATCTTGGTACAAGTTTCTCTTTCACACCAAACCGAACAACTCCCTTGCGTGGGGAAACCCTCAGCAAAACAAAGTCGCCTTCCTAGAATTCCAAAGGCATACGCCTTCTATCAGCATAGCTTTTCTGACGACTTTGAGCTGTCAACAGTCGTTCCCGAATCACGGCTATCTTCTCATTATTTTCTTGAATAACCTCCGGTCCAGTACTCAGTTGATCCTTTGGTTCCAACCAACAAACAGGTGACCTACAAGGACGACCATAGAGAGCCTCAAACAGTGCCATACCGATACTGGCATGATAGTTGTTGTTGTACGCAAACTCAATAAGATGCAGGCAATTCCACATCGTGCATGCGTTGGTGTTTGTGGTAAATTCGAGTGTTTAATCAAACCTGTTTTGTTTTACGTGTGCCCACACACACGTCTACGTGGAATCAAGGAATTGACGTGGAAGACTTTGGTTTTCTAAACACAAAGATTGGAGCAAGGATTGTTCGTGGTCAAAGAACTCAAGTTTTCATCCGAGTTGGCCTCCAGGTATTTTTCCTAATTGAGTTCTTGATATATAAATTAATGTGATTAATTTATTCGTGTATAAATTAATATAATCTATAGAGTATCTCAAAAGTTTTATGAAAGTTTTTGTTATACATGATCCGCCTCCCCGCCACACTTCCGCATCCGAATTCGATTCAGTTACCAACAGCGTCCCCCTCGCATTAAGACACAGCCAATGCCACTCCCCGAGGCGTCAGAATACACCTCATATGGTTCTTCACTATCAGGAATAATCAAGGCTGGTGCACTTGTCAGTCTAACCCTCAATTCCTGAAAAGCATTTTCACATTCGGCGTCCCACTGGAATCTGACTTCTTTCTTGGTCAACCGAGTCATCGGTGCAGCAATACTCGAGAAGTCTTTCACGAAACGCCGATAGTACCCTGCAAGTCTGAGGAAACTGTGAATCTCTGCTACATTCTTCATCCTTTCTCAGTATAGCACAATCTCAATCTTAGAAGGATCGACAGAAATTCCTTGTCCTGAAATTACATGCCCAAGGAACTTCACTTCTGTCAGCCAGAAGTCACATTTCTCCTTCTTAGCATACAACTGGTGTTCACGAAAGGTTTGAAGAACAATTCTCAAGTGTTGCTCATGTTCTTCCCAAGTCTTCGAGTAAACCAGTATGTCGTCAATGAAGACAATTACGAACCGATCCAAATACGGCCAGAAAACACGGTTCATCAAGTCCATGAATGCCGCCGAGGCATTCGTCAGGCCAAAAGGCATTACAAAAAACTCGAAATGCCCATACCAAGTTCTAAAAGCAGTCTTCGGAATGTCCTCCTTCTTAATTTTCAATTGGTGGTACTCAGACCTCAAGTCAATCTTGGAGTAAAACTGTGATCCACCCAACTAATCGAATAGCTCATCGATCCTTGGTAGTGGGTATTTGTTCTTCACAGTTACCCTATTCAATTGACAGTAGTCAATGCACAACCGGAGAGATCCGTCGTGCTTTTTCACAAATAGCGCCGGGGCACCCCAAGGGGAAGTACTATTCCGGATGTATCCCTTCTCTGCTAGCTCCTCTAGCTACTTCCTTAATTCTCTCATCTCCGCCGAAGCCATCCGGTATGGAGGAATGGAAATAGGTGCCGTTCCCGGAACCAAATCAATGTAGAATTTAATTTCCCGATCTGGCGGCAACCCCGGTAGATCCTCAAGAAATACATCTGTGAACTCATCCACTCAGGGAATCCCGCACTATCTCTAATTATCTCAGGTTCACCTTCAAAAGCGAGAAGGGAAGAAAAACAGGCTAGATTCCTTCGTCCCCCAACACTGTACTTCAACAGTCATTCTCCCAGGACTGTGTTCGTATATGCCTGATAAGAAATCACTGTTCTAGACTTAGTCATCAAACTCACCCTTCTACGGTAGCAATCAACAATAGCACCGTACTCTGATAACCAATCCATTCTGAGTACCACGTCAAATAGACTCATCCGAAGGATAATCAAATCAGCTCTCAATCGCTCACCCCCAATCATGATTTCACACGATCTACACACACTCAACACCTCTACACATCCCAGTAGGGAGTTCAAAGTCATCGGGACTTCTAAATTCTCAGATTTCAGGTTTAAAGTCCGAACAAAAGAACTTGATACAAAAGAGTGTGTGGCACCTGTATCAAACAACACGTGAGCAAAAGAATGAGAGATTAGAATCATACCCTCAACCACCGCGTTGCTGGTCTGACCTCCCGAACTACCTCCTACCAGGGCATAAGCTTGCCCCTGCACTTTCCCTTTCCCTCTATCACCAATATTAGGCCGTTGGGTCGCTGGCCTATACTATTACGACGAAGGTAATTGTACCGGTCTCGGCGCTTGGGGCTGAAATTGTGTATACTGAGGTGGTTGATAGGTTGGCACAGGGGGGGGGGGGGGGGG